>NC_028353.1:0-21439 GCF_000741045.1 Vigna radiata var. radiata | reverse complement strand
TATATATATATATATATATATCTCTCTCTATATATATATATATATATATATATATATATATATATATATATATATATATATATATATATATATATATATACTACACTCTCACTCTCTCTTTCTGTTACTATTCCTTGCTGCATACATAGCCATAGCCTGATGATGGCGATAAGTTTTGGTCAATATTATTCGCTGTAAGTAAACAATAACACTATATTAATATGTTTTATATGTTTATATTTGATTTTGATAGGCTAACATAGAGTTAGTTTCTCCGCAAACAAGTGGTTCAAAGAGACCATCAGAGCCGTCGATGGAGTTGGCCAACCCTCGAAACGAAGCTGCTTCTGCCCCTCAACCACCCAAAGCTGTCAAGGTATACGAACATAATATATTTATATATATCAGAGAGTGAAAGCTATATGTTATAAATGGCTAGGATATAGAGTTTGGTAGCATCTTTGAAGCCTCAGGTTCTGACCTTGAATATAGTTCTTGTTATTTTATCTGAAACTTTTTAACCTATGCCTTTAATATGGCAGCGAGAGAGCAACCGCAAAGGTCCAACGTCGAGTTCTGAACAAGAAGGACCAAAAACACCAGATCCTAAGGTTAACTTTTTGATTTTTTTTTTTCTTTCTTCTTGTCCATCCTTTTCAAGCTAGTTACTAATTTTTCAAAATACGGAAGTTAACGTATCCGCTTTAAAACGTTGTGCACAGACACTGAGAAGACTTGCTCAGAATAGAGAGGCAGCTAGGAAAAGCAGGCTTAGGAAAAAGGTGAGTGATTCCCAAGGAAGATTATTTTAACTCAACTCTGTTGTTTTACACTCTTTTGGTAAGATTTTCAAAGGCCCCTTACTTCTTAGTCATGTGCCATTCGGTTTGTCTTCTTTCTCTGTCTCTCTCAGGCATATGTTCAACAGCTAGAGTCAAGTAGGGTTAGGCTTAATCAGCTGGAACAAGAGCTACAACGTGCTAGAACTCAGGTTAGGAAGAATAAAACCACATATGCTATAACTGGCCATGACACTGCTAAAGTTTCCAACTTCAAACACCTGTAGTTTTTCAAACTTACAAGTAACGCGTGTTTCTATTTTTAGGGCATGTTCTTGGGTGGAGGTTCACTTTTGGGAGGAGAGCAAAGCCTCCCTGTCGCTATGAATACCATTAGCTCGGGTTTCAATCTCTTTCCACTAACAAAATGATATCTGTTCATGCTTTACTCTCTTAAATTTTCCGATGTTTTTGTTATTTTCCTGATAAAATTTTTAAATAAAATTTCAGAGGCTGCAATGTTTGACGTGGAATATGCAAGATGGGTTGAAGAGCACCACCGCATAGTGTGTGAGCTAAGAGCTGCAGTGCAAGAGCACCTTCCCGAGAACGAGCTTAGACTCTTTGTGGACAATTGCTTGGCGCATTATGACCAAGTAATGAACCTCAAGAGCCTAGTGGCCAAAACAGACGTGTTTCATCTTGTTTCTGGCATGTGGAAAACCCCAGCTGAACGTTGCTTCATGTGGATCGGAGGATTCAAGCCTTCTGAACTCATTAAGGTACATAAAATTATTGTAACCAAATATGGTTCACAAGTTCTATTTTTTTCAAATATTAATATATTTGTAGGGGTGATTTTATGATAACTTGGAAGTGTTTCGTGCGGAGAGTGGGAGGAAATTGGGTTGCGTTATACACGGTACTCATTACAAGAAGTTTGTCTTATAAATGCTTGAACTCCGTTTGTCGGTGGGTTAACAAAAAACAAAAACGTAGGGTATGAATTCAATGTAATCAATGAAAGATAAAAAGGAATGATGGAGGTTTCCCGTAGTGGGTAGAATTAGGCTTCATTCTCATATATAATGCCATACCTTTAACTGCAATTCATGGTTAGAACAGGAGATGATTAAGAATTTAGGGTATTAAAGAAAAAGGGAGTGGCATAGGTCTTTATCTCTCATTTTCTTCTTTCAGCCTGTTGTTGATGGGGAAATTAATGGAGATAAGGTTCACGTTTCCATTACTAATCAATTAATCTCACTACCATAAAATTGTGTTATTTTATAATATTCTTCATATACATGGATGATTATAGTATAACTATATCAGCTAACTTTTATATTGATTTAATCTATGTGTTTTAGATTATTCTGAGTCAAATTGAGCCTCTGACGGAACAACAAATATTAGGTATATGTGGATTACAACAATCGACTCAAGAGGCAGAAGAGGCTCTCTCTCAAGGGCTCGAGGCTCTCAATCAATCTATTTCGGACACCATAGCTTCAGACTCTCTAAGCTATCCTCTCAATATGGCTAACTATATGGGACAAATGGCTGTGGCCATGAACAAGCTCTCAACTCTCGAAGGTTTCGTTAGACAGGTACGTTGCACTACTTTGACTTAACGTGCATCTCCCAAATTTTTAATGTGTGGGTATATATATAGTAATGCTATTCATCAAACTTCACAATTAATATTCTCTACAATTGACTTTTTAATAATGAAAGAATATATATGTATATATTTCTTGTGTTATCTCAAAGAATGTATTATTTTATGCGTGTCAATATCATTACTCCAAAAACATCTTGATCATGTGGACATTGAATTTGGCATTGGTGATTTGGTGAGGGAGTTTGGTGACCGTTTGATCTTGGTTGATTAGTTCAGTGGTCCCTACGACAATGTTTCCATAACGAAACCATGTTATGTTTCCATAACGAATCTCATGGGGTTAGGTAAGAAGAAGAATCTTTTGTTCTTTGGGTAGGGAAACCTGCCCCAACCCCATAAACTACTCCTTCCATATTCATGTCTTTCTCTTGAGGTTGTTACATGGAATCTACAAACACATTATAAAATCTGCATCTTCTTTAGAGCTACATTGGGGACTAATGTTTATATCTCGAAAAGGACTCCTTTTCCTTTCGGATTTGTCTGGTACAACTACTTGGACACATTATATATATGTGCAATACCAGACACAGGCTAAATAAACATACACCTTAATAAGGAAAATTACGTGCAACCAAATTGGAGTTTTGTGTGTACTAAAGATTAAAAGCAGTAGGAAAACAACATCTCGATTATAGTACTAGTTAAGATTAAATACCTAAATATAAATTTAGTTTGTTTGACATACTTTGGTACCAACGCATATTAAAAGCATACTGCAAAGTTACCATAACAAGAACAATTAAACATATATAGCTAAAGTGCAGTAACTGTAGTGCTGAAAGTTTAAATTGTTTTGGACTTTTCATTAACATTGAATGCCAATACCAAAGGTAAGTGTGTATACTGATCATATACACGTGACACTAAACAGATGAGTGGTCCCTCACCAATACAATTCTAATCGAAAGATATTTCTTAGCCCCATATCTGTCTGATGTCATGGTCATAAACGTTTTGACTTGAAGACACAACATAGACCCTTCCCCATAACTTCCGTTTTGACTACTTCAAACAAATGGACAATGTTGAGTCTAATATGGAGCTGTGTTCTCTGAGTGGACTTTGGGTTTGAAACGGATGCAAAATATGGTGTAGATGAGTTTTGAATGGAATGGGACATATGCTTCTTTTCCAAGTAGGATTAGGCATTTCATTTTGGAATCTTGTTGTAGTAGAATTAAGTTAATAGTGTTGGTAATCTGAATTTCTTTGGGAAATACATTATAGTTAATCTACACCAGTCATATTCATTTTTTCACCAACTTTTATTAGTAATTTCTAGAGATGAATAGATGGTTTAATTAATTACAAGGAAATCAAGAATAGACTGATAATCAGGAGTAAAACATCAAAACAATGGGAAACCGAAAACCAGAGGAATCTTTTGGTAGATAGACTTATAAGCATAATGAGTTTTGCAACAACCTTTCCCTAATTCATATCTAAGCTCACCACTGGTAGTTTGACCACTTTTATTATGGATTCTATAGACTTCTTTTAGCCACAATGCTGACTTAAAACTACTCCTACATGGTCCAGGGTTTACTGTGATCATTATTGTTATGTTGTCACCATTTAAGAAATCCAATCTTTGAAAATATTGTCTCTATGTTGAACAACAATAGTCAGTTAGTCACCCTCTTTGAATAAAATGCATAGACTATATACTAATTTTATAATATAATAATGTGTTGAGTAAATTCACGATCCCGTCACAAATCTTCTACCATCTTCCAGGTTGAGTGCTTTTAAGGTTAAAGGATCCAAATTTTGATTAAAAGTTCCACAGTTTGACTAGGAAAATTTCACCAGCAGATAAGTGGGTAGAGATTTCAATCTTATTAATGTTGGAAAGCACGAAGAGAAGACTGACACTGTTCCAGTTTCTTTTCCACTCTATTGTGTCTATTTCTGACCACTATGATTTAATATTTTTTCTTCCCATTGAAGTTTCACGCAAAAGGTTGATTTTTCTTATGAGCAAAATTAAAAGTAATACACAAAAAGTTTAAATGCAATTCTTACATGTATTAACAGTGTTTTGTCTCGTGAAATTATCTCCATTTCAGTAAATCAAATCATGAATAGTTATTGAGATTAAATACTAGTTTCTATAATAAACAGTGATATTGTACCTGAAACATTGCAGGCAGATAATCTTCGGCACCAAACCATTCACCGTCTGCATCAACTCCTAACGACGCGTCAAGCAGCAAGGTGTTTTCTGGCGATAGCCGAGTACTTCCATCGTCTTCGAGCTCTGAGTTCATTGTGGTTGGCGCGCCCTCGCGTTGAATAGCAACGGCTACTTCATGCATGCGTGGCATTAGTCTTCCCTTATATAATATAATATAATATATAACATGCCCTTAATTTATAGCTTCTTAAATTTCCGTTTAATTATATAAATTTAAATGTTTTCTCTTTATTCTGGCAGCATTTCGTGGCACTGTAGATAGACAGATAATTATAGAATTAAATGTTAACAACTGTAACTCTTGAAGGTATTTTCTTTCTGCAAATTTCTGAAGGTATGTGTAGGAAGCCCTTTTTGTCAAAGAAGAGGGTGGGGGAGAATTAATGGAGCTGATAGGTTCAGTATAATAAAGATCAAAAGAAGTTTTTTTTTTTTTGTTTCCTCCGAGATAGAGCGTAAGACAGTTTTTGCTTTCCAAAGGTTGCATGCATAAGCTGTCTTTGTCATTGTCATTGATGAAACCATACATACATTGGTTTATTCATAGATTTTTATATTTTTTAATTATATTATTTACTATATAATATATTCGACAATCGTATTATATATTTTGCTCCATCCTACGAATCAGTTAATTAGGTGGTCCATTCTTCTATTAGGTTAGTTGTAACAGTCAGAAGAAAATAGGAAAAAATTATTATGACAAACTGCATTCATCGTTACAATCATTTTTAACCACTCAAAATAATAATAATAAAATATTGAAATGAATTATTATTTAATAAAAAATTATTGAAATTAGTTTTTTTTGGATGAGAGTGTAAATTTTGAAGAATGAGAACCGATTATTTATGACATGATTCACATGCATAATGAAAACAGCGTCGATGGAGAAAGCACACAGAGAAGGACGAGAGGATACTTATACGAAAACAAGTCGATTTTTTTTATATATCGAGATAAATTTGATGCATTAATCATATAAATAAGAAAATTTAAAAAAGAAATTATATTTATATAGAAATAGTACAACTTACATTTCTAAATGAAGAAGTCATGCATTTTCTACATGACTTTCGTCTCTTCACATGATTAACTTGAAACTTATTTCACGAACAACTTCAATATGAAATGTGATTGATTATAATAAATATATAATTAATTACATTACCTTGAAGTTGTTGAAAGATCTGACGATCTTTGATTTAAATATATTATAGTTTTGGAGCAAGACAATTTTCAATATTGTAATTGATTACAACGTAATAATTAATGATTATCAGGAAAAAAGAATTTCAAAAGATTACAAGAGTGTTTTGGTTCGTATAACGTAAAACAATATCTTGTAATTGACGAAAATCGTAATTAATTAAATAATTTGTGGTGTATATTTATGGTAATTAAGTTATATAAGTTTATAATTCAATATTAAGTGTTTACATATTGTTGGTCATTGATTGAATAATTTATTTTAATTGATAAATAAAATTTAATTTATATATTTTTGGTCATTGATAAATAACATTACTATGTGAAAAAAAACATAAAACAAGCAATTAATAAATAGATAATAGTCATCATGGTCCAAATAAGCATGTAAAAAAGTAAATTTTGAAGTACAAATAAGAGGATGACAAAGGTGACTCGTGTCTTCCTTAAGTTGAGAATCTCAAGCATCAAGATTATCAAATGGTTTCAGAGAAGCTCACAAATTTGATACATAATATTTGTTAGAGCAAAACAAATATCATGTCGTTATGGAGACAGTGTGCACTCATTATAAATTAGTTAAGGATCATAACATTTGTTAATCCAATAATCATCATTAATGTTTTTACCAAAACCAAATGATGTTATAATTTCAATATGAATTCGAAAAGACTTTTTAATTTTTACAAAAGGCTCATCATCAAGAGGAATGTTAAACTAATTGAAAAAATGGTAATGAGGTAGGATACATTAGAGGTATTGTTCCATAAGACCTTTTTCATGTGATGTTTCATTTGATGAACCTAGTTCATTTCCCTTCTAGTTAAAAGTGCCCACATCAAAATTAAGTCTTCTACCTTCATAGGCCCGACAAGTAATATACATCAATGTTGAGAAACTTGAATTGCTTTCTTAATGGGTGGTCCGATGGTGGCTTGATAATAAATGGAACAATTAGACTTTAAGTTTAATTTAATCCCATAAGACTAACTTATAAGGTGTGGTTTGCATCCACTTATATACTTTAATTTGGTCTTATCTCTAGTCGATGTACAACTTCCAACATGCTCTAACACATTGATAAATAAGGAACTTGGCCTTGCTATCTAGTTTGGTAGATTTTTGAAGTGTTCCTTGGCTTCTTCCATTGTTTTTATGATCTTCAAACTCAGTAATAACCACATCCACTACATCTTGAAATCCAAAAATAGCTAGCATCTTTATCTTCTATTCATCAAAACCCCTTTCCACCAAACAAATATAGTGTACCTTGAACGAGATACTCCCATCACCAACCATCTTGAATTATCAACCTAAGATCTTCACCAACCTTGATACCTTCAACACTTTTATGGTATTTTCAAGATTTCACACGAATCTACCACACACTTCACACCCCAGAGCTTACAGCAAGAATAAGATATTCACTCATCACTTACACAAGACCAACCTAACTCTCGATACCATGAAGAAACAATACATTGGTTTATCGCACATAAATAAAAACAGAGAACTGAACTAAAGACATCAACAATATTTCGTGTTATAACTTGTAATGCCTTTCAATCTTCTTTATTTACAAAACAACAAATCATTTATATACAAAGCACAAATTAAACAAAAGCAAGGATGTTGTAGTTGTTACTGCTAAAAAGAAAAAAAAAAAACAAAAACATTGTTAAACTTTGTGTTAAAGTTATACTTCAATTACAATAGTTACGACAATTTCTTCATTCATTTAATTTCTGTTTTATTTTATTTTTTTTGAAGATGTTTGACTGTTTCGAATAGCTTAGTAGTAGTTTCATATTTTTTAGGAAGTTGTTAAACATGGAATCATGTCTCATGTATTCTTATTTTCTTGCTTTGTGCAATTTGAACTTTTGCTATATTTAAAGTATTCACCAGTTCAATAAAAGAGTAGCTTTTACTAAACAAAAAACCTCCAACAAATTGGTATCAAAACTATCTTCTTGAAGGACCTGTGAGAAATCATTTTTTTTATCTGTATGGACTTATAAACACCATGCACGACATTGACAACACCCATTTTTTACGGTGAAGGCTATCATGTCTGGGCAGTAAGGATGGAGGCTCATCTTGAGGCAAATGATCTTTGGGAAGCTGTGGATGAGGATTATGAAGTTCTTCCATTACATACAAACCCAACAATGGCACAAATCAAAACTCATAAGAGAATATCAAGAAAATTGAAGGCACGAGCTTCATCATTTGTTGTTGTCTCTCCTGAAATCTTTCTTAGAATCATGACGATAAAATCAGCTTTTGAAGTCTAGAATTTCTTAAAAAAGAAGTATGAAGGCGATGAAAGGATTAAAGGAATGAAAAATCTAAATCTTATTTGAGAGTTTGAATTCTCGAAGATGGATGAACTTGAGACAGTAAAGGAGTACTTTGAGAAATTACTCAAAATCGCAAACAAATTATGATTACTTGGTTCTGAATTTCCTGATTCCAGATTAGTACAAAAAATTATTGTAACTATTCCTGAAAGGTTTTAAGCTACCGTTACTTCCTTGGAAAACTCCATAAATTTGTCCAATATTAGTTTGGCAGAATTGTTGAATGCGATGCAGGCACAAGAACACAGAAGGCTTGTGAGGCCTGAAGGATCTATTGAAGGAGCACTGGCTACAAAGGGTAGCTTGTGTTATGGGCGAAAAGAAAAACAAAATTGAATATTACAAGGACAACTCTGATTTCTCTCCTTGTAAACATTGTGAAAGAAAAAATCATCCATCTTTAAGGTGCTGGAGAAAACCAGACTAGAAATGTGAAAAATGCTTGAAGATGGGACATCATCAATGAATTTACAAAAGCAAAAATCAACAAAAGATAGTCATACAAGGGAATGTCCAACAAAAGAATGTTGCTCAAGTTATTGATGAAGAAGAAGAGCAACTTTTCATGGCCAATTGCCTTGCCATTCCCAATTGAAGCAAGAAGTGGCTAATTGATAGTGGTTGCACTAATCATATGACATTTGATCGTGATCTCTTTAAGAAATTGGATACTTCTTTGATTTCCAAAGTAAAGATTGGAAATGGAGAATACATTGCAGTTAAAGGAAAAGGCACAGTAGCAATTAAAAGTGTTTCAGGTACAAAACATATCAAAGATGTGTTATTTGTACCTAACATTAGTAAAAAAAAATGAGTGTTGGCTAGTTGATTCAAAAAGGTTTCAAAGTCATCTTTGAAAGTAATAAGTGTCTGATCAAAGATACAAATGACAACGAGGTATTCAATGTACAAATGAAAGGAAAAACTTAGCGCTTGATCCAATGAAGGAGGAGCAAACAACATTCTCTGCACCAAATGTCCACACTGAAGTTTGACACAAGAGGCTTGGACACTTCATTCATCCAACCGTTGTGAATTTGCAAAGAACGAAATTGGTTCAAGATCTCCCTTGTCTTGAATCTGAAATTCCAGACTGTAGAACTTGCCAACAAGGAAAGCAATCAAGACTTTCAACTTTGAGAGCTACAAAAAAGTTGCAATTTGATACACACAAATGTGGCAGGACCTCACAACACTTCATCTCTAAATGGTAGTAGGTAATTTTTTATTTTTATTAATGTTACTCCAAAATGTGTTGGATATATTTTCTTAAATACAAGTCATAAGTTAGTAGTATATTTTGGAAATTCAAGCAATGGATTGAAACACAAAGTGGTTATAAATTTTTAGCATTAAGATCTGACAACAACAAGGAGTACACTTCATATTAATTTAATTATTTTTGTGAAGAAGCGGGAATTTAACATCAACTCACAGCACCATATATCCACAACAAAACTGAGTCAATGAAAGAAAGAATCCCACCATTATGGAGATGGCTCGATGTTTAATGTTTGAGAAACATTTGCCAAAAGAGTTTTGGGCTAAAGCTACACACACTGCAATTTTCCATCTTAATAGGCTTCTTACAAAAGTTGTCATAAAGAAAACTCCATATGAAGCCTGGTATGGTTTTAAACCCTCTTTGAAAAATCTCAAAGTATTTGGTTGCTTGTATTTTGTTTATATTCCATAGGTAAAACGAGATAAGTTAGACAAAAAAGCAGAAGCTAGGATTTTTGTCGAGTATAGCTCAAACTCTAAAGCTTATAGAATTTTCCAACCAAACAGAGGGAAAATTTTAATAGGGAGAGATGTTCATTTCATGGAAAATGATGTGGGATGAAGAACAAGTAGTTGAATTTCCTGATCAAGTTTCAAAATCTCAATACTTGATACAAATGAGCTTATTAATGACATTGCAGTTAAAGGTATGAGATCAATTTCTGATATTTACCAAAGGTACGAGATCTAATGTGGTTGTACTTGAACCAACATATTTTTGGGAAGCAGAAAAAAGATTCCAAATGGATTACAACAATGAAAGAAGAGCTCTTAATTATTGAAAAAAAAATAAAACGTGGAAATTGGTGAGAAGACCCACAAATAGAAAAGTGATTGTTGTGAAGTGGGTATTTAGAACAAAGTTGAATCCTGGTGGCTCAATCAACAAGCATAAAGCCAAACTTGTTGTAAAAGGGTATCCTCAAATTTCTGGTGTTGATATTTCTGACACTTACGCTCCCGTTGCAAGATTAGATACAATCAGACTTAATTATGCTTGCAATAGTTGCACAAAAGGGTTGGAAAGTTTACCAACTTGATGTTAAGTTAGCGTTCATAAAGGTTTTATTAGAGGAGGAGATTTATGTTGAGCAACCCAAAGGTTTCACTATGAAAGGACAAGAAGATGATGTGTAATTTCTTAAAAAGGCCTTATATGGCCTAAAACAGACCCCTAGAGCATGGTACAACATAGTTGATGAGTACTTGATGAAATTAGGATTCAAGAGAAGTCTTAATGAAGCTACCCTCTACATTAAAGGTGATGAAATACATTTCATTTTTATCACATTATATGTGGATGATTTACTGGTTATAAGAAGCAATGAAGAACTTTTGAGAAAATTCAAAGAAGATATGAAGCAAATTTTTGAGATGACAGATTTAGGGGAAATGGCTTATTTTCTAGGAATGGAAATAAATTAGAAAAATGGAGAAATATTCATATGTCAAAAGAAGTATATTAAAGAAATTCTAAAAAGAAATTGAAATGGATGAATGCAAGAGCATGGATACTCCAATGTGTCAGAAGGAGAAGTTAAGCACAAAGATGAAATCGAACCAGTTGATGAAACTTTTTATAGAAGTCTAGTTGGTTGCTTAATGTACTTAACAACTACTAGATCTGATATCTTATATTCTGTAAGTCTATTATCTAGGTTTACAAATTGTGCAACTGAGACACATCTTTTTGTTGCAAAAAGAGTCTTGAGGTATGTGAAAGGAACAATAAATTTTGGAATCAAATTTTGTTCAAGTCAAGATTATACACTGCAAGGATATTTTGGCAGTGACTAGGGAGGTTCGCTTAATGATCTGAAGAGCACTTCAGGTTACTGTTTCTTGTTTGGATTATGTATGTTCTCATGGTGTTGTAAAAAGCAAAATAGTGTAGCACAATCCACAGAAAAAGCTGAATTTATTATAGCTAAAACTGCTGTAAATCAAGCTTTGCGATGAAGAAAGATTCTAGTTGATTTAAATATGAAGCAAGAAAGATACACTGAAATATTTGTTAACAATCAAGATGCTATTTCTATTTCAAACAATCTTATTTTTCATAGAAAAACAAAACATCTCAATATCAAATTATTCTTTTTCATATAAGTGTAAAAAGAATGTACAATTAGCTTGACTTATTGCAAATCTGAATTACAACTTATTAATATATTTACCAAACCTTTACCAAAAAGCAAGTCAAAATGTTTTAGAAAAAAACTTAGAGTTTGCAACAATCAAAATAAGGAAAAGTGTTAAAATTAGATTTCTGTTGATGTTTCTTCATTTATTTAATTTTTGTTTTTCTTTTAAAAAATGTTTGACTGATTCAGACAACTTAGTCAATAGTTTTAGATTTTTTAAAAAATTGTTAAACATGAAATCGTGTTCCAAGTATTTTTTTTTTGTTTAAATTTTTGTTGTATTTAAAATCTTCACCAATTCAATAAAATAGCCTCTATTACTAAAAAAAACCTCCAACTCTGGTTAAATAAGGTTGGGTGCGAATTGGAAAAAATATATTAGGGAACGCACACCAGAAGACCACTTAAAGTAATTTCAAATTGAAAGTGAAGCAATATACAGTCCCTTCTAGCATTATTTCAATAGTACCTTTCAAAATATCACCGTCAATTACTTTATAATATCTGTTTCATTATTTATTTGCTATGAACCGAGTAATAATTTACATGGCTTATTATTACAACGCTTTTCGAGATTGCACAGGACATCATAAATTACGTGTGTATTGCGGCCATTTTATTATCATTTAACAATCTCTACAGAAATAAAATGATTCGAGTGATAAAGAAAGAAAAAAGTGAAATAAACGTAAAAGTGAAATGTATAATCAATTAAAAATATGCCAATAATTAAAAATGTTTCTATTATATATATATATATATATATATATATATATATATATATATATATATATATATATATATATATATATATATATATAATAAAAAATACAAAAATTAATAAAAACCAAGTTTACAAAAATGTGGCAAGTTTACAACTCCAGGATTAAAATATTATATCATAATCCTTTTCCAATAAATAAATTTTAAAATATCATATGGAGATTAGCAATCTAATTGAACATTTTCGTAAGGTCTTGTAAAGACTTTAACTATAACATTTTGAGACCAACATAGAAGTAAATGTTATCCAAACATTTTGTTTCATTGATGACATCTATTTATAATAAGTGATGGTTTGGATTAATTTATGATTTGCCCATTTGATGTGGTGTTTTAGTAGACTTCTTATTAATAAACATATATTTGTTAACCTTTTAAACTTGTGGTTGATGAATTCTTTTTGTTTCTGGTAACACTTTAACACTGTAATCCCTTTTAGATGAAAAATGTAATTATATTTTTTTTTCAAGAATATTGAAGTTTGCAATTTGGTTTTGTTGAATGAGTATACAATTTTAGAAAAAGGAAAATAACCATTTTGAAAATAATTGGTTTTTTTAGAAATTTTGTCTTGAAGACAACTGGCTGCCACAGCTGCCAGATCTGATAATCATGAAAGTTGGCATACAACTCCCAAGTTCAAACTCTTTGTTCTTTTTTGACTAATGCAGCTAGTCCACACATTTAGCATAGACCAACCCATTATTAATGAATATAATAATTTATCTATTTTTCCTAAGCTTCTCAAGAGATTAGGAAACTCTTAAATTAGAATAGCTATATTTTTTAAAATTAAATTTTAAATCTAATTTCACTTTATAAAACTAAAATTGTTTCCTTGTATTAAAATGGTAATTAGTAAGTTTATTTTGTTTAAAGAAAAAAAATATTTTTTTGACACTACTTTTATTTATATTTTTACTTTTTTTTTCTTAAAAAAATATAAAAGTTTATATTTTTCCTACCATTTTATCCTCAATTTAAAAATATATCGAATCCTGTTAATGGTTATATTAAGTTGAGTATAGGATCCGGTGTTTGCAGATTATGGGCTAGCGAGTAAGATAAAAGCAATGAGATGGTGTTAAGATGTGGGAGCTTTCGTCACTACAGACATCATAGGAGTGATATTATTAAATTGTTCCAGAGCATGCTATAAAGTTCAACGCTCTCCCACAATTGTTTCACAACCTTGTAATAACACCCAAAATGGTAACTGTGTTAAAATTGTGGTTTGTGACGCTGCTGTTGTTGTCCCCAGTTGCATTGTCTGAACTGTGCAACCCACACGACAAGAAAGTGTTGCTGCAAATCAAGAACGACTTAAACAACCCTTACCTTCTAGCATCCTGGAACCCCGACACAGATTGCTGCCAATGGTACTGCGTCGAATGCCACCCCAAAACGCACCGCATCACCTCCCTCGTCATTTTATCCTCCGTTCCCGAAACCAATTTCTCAGGCCAAATACCACCCTCCGTCGGTGACCTACCCTACCTAGAGACCCTCGAATTCCACAAGCTTCCTAAACTCACCGGCCCAATCCAGCCCACCATCGCTAAGCTTACTAACCTCAAGGAGCTCTATATTAGCTGGACCAACATCTCCGGCCCAGTACCCGATTTTCTGGCCCAACTCACCAATCTCCAGTTTCTCGACCTTTCCTTTAATAACCTCTCCGGCCCCATACCGAGCTCGCTTTCCCGGTTGCCCAACCTGTTGTCCTTGCGCCTCGACCGGAATAAGCTCACTGGCCCAATCCCGGATTCCTTTGGGTCATTCAAGAGGCCTGGCCCAAGCCTTGTGCTGTCTCACAACCAGCTTTCTGGGGCCATTCCGGCTTCCCTGGCCAACATAGACCCGCAACGGATAGACTTTTCAAGGAACAAACTGGAAGGCGACGCTTCCATGCTTTTCGGGAGCAACAAAACGACGCAGATGGTTGACGTTTCGAGGAACTTGTTGGCGTTTGATTTATCCAGAGTGGAGTTTCCCACCAGCTTGATATCGTTGGATTTGAATCACAATAAGATCACCGGAAAGATTCCAGTGGGATTGACCGCAGTAGATTTTCTGCAGGGGTTCAACGTGAGCTATAATCGACTATGTGGTGAGATCCCGCAGGGAGGAAGACTGCAGAAGTTTGACGTGGATTCCTATTTTCATAACAAGTGCTTGTGTGGATCACCCCTTCCCAGTTGTAACTGACTTTTCACTTCACTCTACCAACCTAAATGCTAATCTTATAATTCTAATTCAAATAAAAACACTCGTTCCAAAAACATTTATACATTGAAAAATAATGTCAAGCCTTGCATTCGCCCAGGTTTCTATTCTTAAAATAATTGGTCTAGTTTCTTGTTGTCTTTCTTTTCTAAATCTTTCATAGACATTGTTTAAGTTCCACACAACAAAAAATTGAAACGCAGAAACAGATCAGTAAACATTCAGCCGTGCATATTTTGCGAATAGTATTTTTTTTTGTTAAAAAAACTGTGGCAACAGAAGTTGAAAATTGAGATTCGTTTTTTAAAATATGAAATTTATGGTGAAAAAAAGGCAATATTAATATAATATAGTAACCCTCATTACTTTACAGTTTTTGTTTTTTATTTAAGAAATAAAAATAGTTAACACTACAGATATGCCTAGGAAGATAAATAAGTCATCAAGATAATGGTTAAGGTAATAACAGAAATAGAAGGCATGTCAGTGTGTCAATATCGTGGTTATATAATTTATTCGTCCCATTTCATAGTAAAGGAAAATCTGATTTATTCATGCAATCACATTTTGAAAATGATATTTGAAACGAAACTAAACGCCAGAAAATCCCAGTGGGCTCAGAAGCTATAATTTTTTTCCTTTCGGAAATTAATTCGCTCAATACATTTTGCCTGGTCTTTATTTCGTTTTCACTTGGAAGATTATCTCAAACTGGTTCGCCATCAGTATCAGGTTCGAAAAATTGCCGGAAGTAACAAAAGGAAGATATAGATGATAGCTGAGGCCAGAAAAAAGTGCTTTTTAATAATTTCAAAACAACTACTATATAATAATAGTTTCTGGAATTTCAGATAACATTTCTCTGGTATTTCATCAATGTCTACAACCGTAAAACTAGATAAAACAAAACCAACTCAGTCAGGTTATCAAAACTTACAAATACAGAATAATAATGGTGAAATAACTAGGAAGCATAGCAATTAAAATTTGGAACAAGATCAGGCGTCTGCAATGGTCACCTCAACCTCCACACCAGGTTCAATTGTAATCGAGGTAATCTGCTTTACAACATCTGGGGAACTGTAGAGGTCAATGACTCTCTTGTGCACACGAAGTTCAAATCTGTCCCATGTGTTGGTACCTAAAACAAGTAGAGGCATCATCAACACGGGTATTGCACATTCATCAATAAACAACATTCAGAAAATATGAACACTGGTCACAATACTTCAAAATAAAAATCACCAGGCTAAGCAACACATCAGTATCACTGTTTTAAAAACAAGTGAACCGCATAAAATTCAAAAAAACCAATGCAAGCCAAGAAAACACTAAAAGATTTTAGCCCCAACAGAAGTTGGTTTCGGGCTGCAAAAAATGAACATGCTTATAAATCACATAATCAATTGCAAGATAGCACATGACAAAACAACCAAACCAAGGCCTTTGCATAGGACAGTAAATTTATCATACAGTGTAACATCA
The DNA here is from genome assembly GCF_000741045.1 of Vigna radiata var. radiata. NCBI lineage: Eukaryota > Viridiplantae > Streptophyta > Magnoliopsida > Fabales > Fabaceae > Vigna > Vigna radiata. The sequence goes on along the minus strand of NC_028353.1, from coordinate 5,285 downwards.
CAAGTGATTGAAGATCGTTCTGATTTAAGAACCTAAAATACTGGACTTTGGTTTGCCTAGGTGTGCTTTCATCTCAAATTTAATATTTTTAGAATGAAACATTTCAACCACCCCTTATTCATTTTTCTACAAACACAATGCTCTTAATTATGAAAAAAGAAATACATCAAATTATGTTCCCTTTTCCTTCAATGTCCTCCATCATCCAAAAGCAGAAGGGTTGAGAAGTCCAAGATCTCAAAGGATGCACATTTACAACAAACACTTTCTCCATATGGGATAATTGATAAACATTTTTGATGTATTACAATTTAATCCAATTTAACACCTTTTATTCCCATCAGCCAGTTAATTAGTCACTACATCCACGAATCATCATGACTAGTCAAAAGCTAAAGGGCAACTAGTATCAAAGCAAGATTAAAGGACACTGAGGCAAACCAAATTGCAGAGTAAACATGAAAGCAACAATATAAGAATCATATAATAAAAGGTAAAAGTGAAGCACATGATAAAAATAATAAAAGAACGAAAAAAGATAGAATACCTTCACCGCAAGGGGATTTCCTTGTAGTGATGTGAAGAACCTTAGTTGGCATCCTAACTGGTCCCTTAACCCTGAGGCGCTTGTCCTTTGCACCGCGAACCAAGTCCGAACAAACTAACAGTAACATCAAAGTTGAAACATAAGCCTAAGGATTGGAATAAGCACAAAAAGGAGAAGTTGAATGAATTGATGCATACCCTTCTCGAGATTTTTGACGTGCTTGGAAGATAAGGTGATCCTTATCTTGTGAATCTGTTCTTGAGATTCCTCCAAGCCGGGCTTGGTGGGTTTCATCGCAGCGTACGCCATTGTTCACACCCAGGAAAGAGAACCGCTGCTTGTAAAGGTGAGAGGGAAGAAGGAGCGGAAAACCTACAAATAGGGTTTTGAGTTTCCAGGGCAAAATATGTGTTAAACCTAGCGATGGTCAACCCGGCCCATCTAATCTGGCCCAAAGTTGGCCCATTTTCGTTTTCATTATGGTTTGCTCATTATATCCTAAGAAAATAAGTATATTTTATAAGTGACTACGAAGTAGTTAGGGCTAAATTTACAGCTCATGAAAACCTTGGACGAGATGAGAATACTTGTTTTGGATATATATATATATATATATATATATATATATATATATATATATATATATATTTATAATTAAAATTTTAATCATTGTATAAACCGTTATATAAAAAGGCACAATTTTTAACTACTTGAAGTCTCCTCAATATATTATTTATTATAATATAAGATGCTGCTCACTCGATATTATATTCAAATGTTCTATTCTTTTATAATAAATAAGAATAATTCAAATAAAAGCTAATACATAAATATTAAAATTAAATTATCACTCGAAAGATATAAATTTGGGTTTCTGCAGTTTTAATAAAATAAAATGATTTTTTATATTAAAAATAAAACTTAGATATAAATTAAATTGATTTTTGGTTACCTAATAAATTATAAATACTTTAATAATTTAAACAGGAATATACTAAAAACTAAATATGTATTAGTAAGAATATGAAATGCAACAACACAAATATGTATAAATATATACATACTCGTATACTCATCTGATTCTATATCCAATTGATAAAATTAAATATTATTCATATCTATATTATAATTAATCAATACAAAACTGTAAAAAAAAACAAGCTCGCGTTCATTTTTCATCTATAGTTTTAGGAGAATTTCATCCTGACTTCCATAATCAAGCCTTACAGGCTGTTTTTGAAACAATAAATTAAATAGAATAATTTATGCTTTTTTATTAGGTTTAATAGGTTCGTAGGTCCTTATATTTGTAGGTTTGTTTCAATTGGGTCCTCCAATTATGAAACTGTTCAATTGGGTCCCTAATTTAATCAATTTGATGCAATAAGATATTTTTCGTTAATTGTACATAACGCCGTGAAATTTGTTGACATGTGGCATCTGACGCTCCGTGAAATTTTCCAGGTGGCTTAAATTGAAGTGTTGGATTAAAAAGTTTTAAAATTATTGAATAAATTAGAGAATAAATATAAACAAATAAATATTTTTTCGAAATATAGATATAAATCAGTAAAGCAGAACAATGTAACCTATTTTGGGTCAGGTAGTGCTGTAAAAGAGGGGAAATATGCGAAATAGGGGAAATTAGAAAAAATAGGGTTCTTGGCTGTGTTGGTGGAGGTTGTAGTTCAACGACGCGGGTGGGTGTTCTTCCACAATGTCCAAGGATCACTCTTGCTATTCATCAAGTTGCAGCGCCAGGCGGAAGCAAAATGGTACGTCTTCACCGATCTGCTACTGTGGTGAGAGTTGTGTTGTGAGAACTGCGAAAACTACGAAGAATCGGGGCAAGCAATTTTGGGGATGCTCCAAGTATAAGGTATGTTTGATTCAACTAAACCTAATTAAGTTGTGGTACTCCCTAATTAAGTTGAATGTTGTCTTTACAGAATGGTGTTGAAGAAAGTGGCTGCAACTTCTTCAAATGGTGCAATGATATTGGTGGTGACGAATGGGGTAGCTTCTTCAATAATGAAGGAAACAAAGAAACTGTGGTGAACAATGAAGACATGGATAATATTAGGAAAATGATGGGGAATTTACAAAAATCATTTTTCATTGTTCAAAAGTGGATCAAGGTGCTGATGTTGTTGGTATCTGTTATATGTGTAATACAGTTTGGTTTATATTGTTAAATTATATTAATAATTAACATTGGTTCATGTAATGTAAGGTATAACTTTAATGTAAAGATTCTAATGTGATGATTATTAGAATATTAAAGTATTAAAGTTATTGGGATTATTTTAGAGTTATTAAAATTAATCCCTCTCTTCTCACTCCAAAAGGGCATTTTGGTATTTTTATTAAGGTTAATTAAAATACCATAAAAGAGGAAAAAGTTTTTACGACAGGTGATAGAGTTACATTTCTGAAGAGTGAAAAAGAGAGAACGAACGTTCTTAGAAAAGACAATATAGAAACTGTGACTTTGACAGAGAAATTATCTTTGCAACTTCTATATCATCAAGAAGGCATTAAAGAGGAGTAAGAGGAGAGAGAACAATTGACAGGAAGAAACAGGAAGAAGTGCACAATGGATCCAGGTTAGTTTTTCTTTACTATGTATGTGGGAATTGTGAGTATCATGTAAATTCAAGATCCTGTTGAGTTAATTTTCATTCAATTGAAAAATTAAAGAAATGCTTACAAGTGGTATCAGAGCCAGGTTTTGAATTTTATGATACTCCATGAATGGTAATTTTTCCCAATTTTTAAAACCCTAATTTTTGAATTATAAATTTAGGAGTTTTAAATTTGTTGGCATGAAAGAAAATTAAATTCACTGTAACGTGAATTTGATATCGAAGCCGCGAGTTTATTTTTTCATTTGTCGTTGCCGAAAGGTTAAAAATTTTGATGGAAGTGAATTGAATTCACTGTACGGGAATTTTTGAAACCTGCAAACCTTTTTGTTGCATTAAAGAACTTTATGCATGATATTGTTTCAATTAAGATTAAAGCATTATTTTTTCTGTTGCACGTCCAGTGAAATGTGAAAGTGCCAAATTTATTCTGCATGATAGAAAAGTCAATTCCCTTGCGTAAAGTAAATTATGAATAATTGAAACAATTTGTGAATTTGATTCTGTTGTGGAATTTCATTATGGAAGCAACTTTATTGTTGCGATACGGAATTCCATTTTGGAAGCAATTTTATGTTGTGGCACTTGTTCTCACAGTAAAGTATTTTACTGTTGCGTGTTAAATTTTAACATTGTTGTGCATTAAATGTAAATTATTTTGTGAATTGAAATTGAATGCTTATGTGAATTAAAAGTTGGAAGGTTTCGTATACTTTTAATTTGAAAAGTGCATTCACTGACTTGTATGGTAATTAGTCATTGATGTAAGGATGTTATGGATTACCCAAAGGTAAACCATGGTTTATAATTGATGACATTAAAGTGAGACATTTCATGTACTTAGTATATGTTTGTATATCCAAAGATAGCATACATATAGACTTAAGTATGATTGATTGTTATTAAAGTATATATGCAATTTGTCAGTTTAAGAATCACCCAAAGGTGAACTTAAATGAATGACTTTATTGACTACCTATCAGTTTAAGTGTTACCCAAAGGTGAACTCGAATGTATGATTGATGTAGTAATTTGTTTGAATCCTTAAATTTTAATCAAAGCATTAATGTATGAGCTTGTGTATTATTTCTAGCTTACATGAATTTAGCAGGTTTGAGCAACAACGTCATCAAGTTTAATGGGCTAAATTATGCCGATTGGTCAGAACAAATCCAGTTCCAACTGGGTGTTTTAGACTTGGACATGGCTATAATGATGGATGAAATGCCCGCAGCCATTACAGAGACCAGTACAAATGATGAGAAGTCTCTTTATGAGGCTTGGCATAGGTCTAACAGGTTGTCACTAAACTTGATGCCCATGTCTATGGCAGAGAACGTAAAGCCTTCCATGCCCAAAACAGAAAACGCAAAGGAATTTATGAAAATGATCAAGGAGTACTCACAATCAGACATAACTGACAAGTCTATAGTGGGAACCCTTATGAGTGAGCTGACTACCAAAAAGTTTGACTGGTCACAGCCCATACATGAACATGTAACAGGAATGGCTAATATAGCAGCTAGATTGAAGTCAATGGGAATGGAGGTGAATGAGTCCTTTTTAGTACAGTTCATCATGAACTCTCTTCCTCCTGAGTTTGGCCAGTTCCAAGTGAATTACAACACTATTAACACTAGTAAAAAAAGAGCAATATACAGCGCACATTATGCCACGGTTCATCCGAAACCGCAGCATAATGCTGCGCGGTGGCAGTTTTGTAAATAAAACTAACTTATATGCCGCGGTTCCCCACTTAACCGCNGCATATACCCCAGTCAACCAACCCCTTTGACGCCACGTCAGAAAAAAAATTTAATGCAGGGGGAATAGGCCGCGGTTAAGTGGGGAACTGCGGCCTATTCCCCCTGTCAATTTATTGCAGACTGACTGATGGGGAATGTCAGCAGGTGGCAAGGGGAATAGGCCACGGTTGGTCAGAGAATCGCGGCCTATTCCCCCTGCCACCTCATGTCATTCCCCAAGTTTCAGCCCCTGTAATAAATTGACAGGGGAATAGGCCGCGGTTACCGCGGCCTATTCCCCTGTCAATTTATTGCAGGGGCTGACTGATGGGGAATGTCAGCAGGTGG
>NC_028352.1:25339710-25360630 GCF_000741045.1 Vigna radiata var. radiata | reverse complement strand
AATCAAATAGTACGAATGAGAGCTGCAGAGCAGAACTGTTGCTTATAGAAAATCTATAATCTGATCAAGTGTGCTAGTTCTGTGAGTATTTTCCACTATGTTGAGGCATCAAAATTATGGNGCAGACCTAATATTGTTTTATCTCAGGGATGAGAGAATGAACTTCTCTGCTTTGTATTGCACTGGAATGACAATTATTTAAGATTACAGTATCTTCATCTCTCGATTTCAAGACTGAAATNTGATACCNTAAAANCAAGATCGATTCTATATTATCTAAAAGGGAAAGAAAGACAAACAGTTATAGCTAATTTATAAGAATACTAAACATAAAGTCCTAAAACTAATATATAACATAACTCCTAAAATTAATATTAATCTATCAACCAAATTAAGGCTTGTTTATTTATGAATATATGCTAAAATCATTATTTAAGACGTTTTAAGATGAATCTAATGTAACAGAATGCTTTCAAGGATTGAGAAACCTGTAAAATACACTGATTTTTTTTTTTTTTCAGAGATAACATGATGGACCCTACCGCTGTATTTGGAATGATTTTTGGAAGTGAAGTTTTTGAAGAATATATTGGGAAACTTGCACTGCCTTTTTTAGCATCTATAGCAATTGATGAAGGCATACAGGATCCCGAAGTTCAGGGGCAAAAAATTCAAGAAAAGATGAAAGTATTCTCTTTTTTCTTTTCTAGTTCTTTATTATGGTTTTCCCAAATCCTTTGTACAGTGCCCCCTCATAATTTAGTTGCTGAAACTGTTTTCCTTGTTTGTATCCGTAGGCATGGCAGAAGGAAAGAGAGCAGAAGCTTTCAGCAATTCTGATAGACCGGCTGCAACTATCGGTCGTTGGTCAAGAAGAAGAATTTACTGCATGGGCAAAGTCAGAAGCTCGTACCCTTTCTAAAGCTGGTAAAATCCCTCTTTTTATCATGTAATTTTAATAATGTATTATTAAACAGTAGTCCAGAACTTAGAAGTTTCAATGACTGAAACATTTTAATTTTCAAGTGTGTCAATTTATGGTATTTGCTACATGCATTCTAGACTTGTCCTTCAATTCAGACCTTTCTTCAGCTCTATTTTGAGGTTTTAATATACAAGGGCTGGAAATAAATTGTAATGATCTATTGATGTAATAGAAGTTTAGTTTTATTTCACAGAAGTTTGTTTTTGAGGTGCAAATATTNTTTTTTTTTTCAGTTTTGAAATATAATTGTCAATATTCAAAGAAACTAAAACACATTCATTCTGGTGTAGTTTATAATCTTCATGAATGCTTCAACATGATATATACATTATTTCTTAGTGAAAGATGTCCAAATAATGCCTAATTTGTAAGCCTATAATGCTAGTTGTGCCGAGCTTGTACTAGTTGTGCCACATTTCTTCTTGAGCTTAAGTAATATATCAGGTGTTTGAATGATGAATCTATCCCACTATTATTATACCATTGATTGAGTGGTTCTATGCTTGTTATCCTGAAAAGATATATAATATAGGCATCATCCAACAGAATCATAAATGGAGTGTGAAATCCCATTGAGGCAAGATGCTTATGTACTCTTAGACTACTGAACTCAATGCACTAAAAGCCTTAATTTGTCGACAACATAACCTTGCATGTCATTCGATTAACTTTGAAATTATTATAAAATTCAGATTGAACCTTAAGTGTTTGGGTGTTACTCTTGTAGTACCTTATTACATTTTTATGATTTCATATTCTCCATGAAATGGATTTAACTTTTTCCTGGCTTACGATCATTATAATTTGTTCAGCCTCATAGTATTATACTAACTTGATTAAAATACAGGATTAGAAGAGGAATGTAGTCTGTAACAATTCTGCTGAAACATTTTTCACACGACACTTGAAAATTCTACATAAGGGCATCCATTTGTGTATATTGTAGATCCTCTGCGATGTACTTCAAACGCATGAATTTCATCATATGTTATTATTTCTTATCAGTTTTAATCTAATAGCAACCTTTGGGTCAAATGATAAAAATGCCAGCATGCTGCACATTAAAAGGATGACAGGGTTGTGAATTCATGTGGGACCACTATGATATGATTGACCATTCCTGGTTTTGTTCTTCCCTTGCAATTTTCATAATTAATTTCTGGCATTATTTTTAGCTTTTGGTGAGGCCATGCTACATACAATTGGTTACATCTACACACGAAAATCGGCAAGAGAACTTGGCAAGGATTTACGGTACATGAATGTTCCCTTTTTGGCTGAGTGGGTTCGAGATAAAGGACACCGTATTAAGTCACAAGTAACAGCAGCCTCAGGTTGTGGACTATTTTGTTTTTATACTGGGTGGTGATAAAAGGCCCTTTTAGTCCCTAATCTCTCATTTTTTTTTTTAGTTTTAGTTTAGTCTCACAAGTTTAAAAGGTTTTATTTTAGCTCCTTAAATTTCTTTGTTTGATTAAATTGGTACTTACATCAATTAATCACATTAGGTACCGACTTTGGCATATGTGGTAAATGCTTACTTCATGTAANAGTTTCCAGTATGACCAAATTAGTGTGATAAGTTGATGTAAGGACTAAATTCAATCTTTTTAAACTTGGAGAACAAAACCTAAAAAAATAAGATGNGAACAAAAGGGACTTTGGCCTTTGGGAAGTTCTAGTGTATCAGTTGAAAGAATATGGGCATTGGAAAGGTTTAATGCAACTTAACTGTTTTTGTAGGAGCTGTGTCCCTAATTCAAATACAAGAAGAACTCAAGAAGCTAAACGAAGGAGAAAACAAGGAAGAAAGCATAATCAAAGCTATTGAAGATAAGAAGGATGCCATGGTTAATTCTCTATGGCAGATCAATGTGATTGATATTGAATCAACTCTGTCACATGTTTGCCAAGCAGTAAGTTGCAGTATATACTTTCCGTAGTCTGAAAATAACACTCTTGGCTGATAACTCAAAGATGATAGTCTTTCCCCCTAAGTACCTGCTGTGCATGACATTTATTAGTTTGCAGTTTTTTCTAGTGTTACTCAGTTTTTTTTAATCTTCTATTCTAGAAACAACTGTGATCACAGTGCATGACATTGTACATTTTGTGTCTATATTATGGCCTGTGTGCAATTATTGTCCCGCCTATAGCTTTTTGCTTCACTTTAATCTCCTAGTTTTGTAATTGTAACAATCAAATTCTTATTTTTTCAATGGCTACAATCAAACCCTTCTGGTACGTGTTCTCTACCTGAAACTATTGAACTTTCTTTTTTAGCCCCCTAAAGATCTCCATAAACTAAACCTATTAAACTATTTTAAATACCCTTCTGCTTATATCCAACGATCAAAATATTATGTTTCCTCTAAAATTAAAAAGTTCCGATTTTCCCCCTATTTAAAACGTTAAGTGCGCACTCTATGAATTCTTCCAAATTTCATCACATTCAACTTCTAAACCTTTTAAATCATTTTATGTCTCAAATTCATCTCAAGCATCTAATCATTATGAGAGTTTTATGTGAAGAAAAAGTGATGGAAGTATATGATAGTAAAATAACTAATTTTGACTAATTAAACAATCGAGGGAGGGACAAAAACTGCACATAAAGGGTCAAAAATATAATTAAGCCCAACTTTTACATTGGAAAGCAATTGGTGGACCATGTGCTCTCCTAAAGTATGTACTTCAGTGTTGAACTGAAATGCGTTCTATGAAATGTTGAATAAGCATATCATATATATTGAAATGTCAATTAATGACAAATTTTAAGAAAACGGTTTCTATTTTTCTCAGGTTCTTAAAGATCCTAGTGCCTCCAAAGATGTTCTGAAGGCTCGGGCCAAAGCATTGAAAAAGTTAGGAAGCATCTTTCAAGTAAGTGCTTGATTTCATATTTTAATGCATCAACACCTAATATGACTGCATAGTTCTGTCATATGCTAGCATGGAATTGACAACAATTTCAATAACCAATTGTTACATTTGTTTAGCCCCTCAAAATATCTCGAAATTTAGTTTAGTCGTTTTAGAACTCTAATAAATTCAATAAGGAGCTAAAATGATGGAGAAATTAATGAGATGATGTCACATATATGAGCATATAGCATAAATGAGAATGTTAAGATGAATGTATATAGTCATATAAGAAAGTACATAATATGGAATGACTATCTGATAAAGAGATTGGTTTGGCATTTTTGAGGGATAGATGACAGAAAACTGGTTAAGGTGGTTTGAACACGTACAAACAAGACCATCAGAGAACCTGTTATAAGAGTAAATTGCATGACTTATAGTTCTATGAACAAATGCGGAGAACAAAAATGAAGCTGGAGGAGGATATAATTGAGAGAGATTACAAAAACGACTGGTTTTTAATCATGCATATGATGATGTCATGTTTTCAATGTACCTAATAAGTAGGACAAGGCTTTGTTGTTGTAATCAGAAGCTAAAACCACATCACTTCTGGTAAATCTAGGAACTAAAAACATGTTTTACCAAAACCCAACTTCAAGATATTTTAAGGGACCAAAACATATTTTACCATTTTATTTATATGTAATTAAGAATAATGTTTCATTTTGCTTCTCAGGGTGCTAAGGCTCCTTATAGCAGAGAAAACAACCTACGCAAAGAAAATGGCAAAGTAGTAGATGCTCCTTCCTCCTCGTCATAGTCATCTTGTTCTCTTTGTTTGATATGGTGATGTGCTGAGTAGTATTCTACTATTCTCTGGATTTTGAACACTGTTTGATGCAGTGCTCCATTGCTGTTGATAGTCATGCTATGCAATATTGCTTGAACTCATGGATTGGACTAACCTGCCATAATTACACACTTGGATTTAATAATTTTCATCTAGTGATTATTGATTTCAGTCCATTCTTATCATGTTACCTTGAGTTTAACTTACATAAACTTATTTTTATCTCTAAGTTTTGAATCATCTCTTATGATCACACTTTTCTATAAAGTTGGCTATAATAAATGAAACCAAAAACTTTCACCCCACATTTAAACATTAAATGTTGTATGTGGAAATCCTAAACTATTTTGTTGAATTTTTTTAATTGTTTTCTCTATATCATATTAATTGTTGGTTTACATTAAATAATATAACAAAACTTGCATACACAACTATATGCAACTTTTTTTTAATGATTCTCTAATTAGAGGTTTTGGAGTTTCACTTTTAATAATATAATATGTTAATCAGTCTTTTTATTCAGATTCTACTATTAATAATAGAACAAATTATGCATATGTTATTGTATTTAAGTTTTGTTTTTTGAAAATATATATATATATATATATTAACATTTTCAATTTTTAAGAAAAGGAGTAAAGATGTTTTAGTAAATTAAGTCCCTATTAGGTATATTATATTGAAATGGCTATATCTCTTAATATAAAATAGATAAATTAAAGTAATTGTGCAAGTTTAAAATTATGTTAAAATTTATGACAATATAAATTTTTTTACCCAGAAAGTAATAATTTTATTTATTAGCAAAAGTGATAAAATAGATTTATTGGGCTCATTCAAATGAGGAAAAAGAAAGAAATCAGTTTTTTATTAATAAAACTAATTCTTGATCATCTTCATTAACTAATCTAAAATATTTTATAATTTAATCTAAATTTATTTGAATTTAAATTTTCACTTAGTATTTGAAGAATTGAGTTTATAAAATAAACTAAGAATAACCACTCAAATATATTTAAATATTTCTACGCATATTAAAACTTAAAAAGGTTACCTAATGAACTTAAACACTTAATAATTTTTTTAAGAGTTGATCGGTTGTCAATTTGCTGGATTAATAGTTAAGCGAAACATGTTAGTGGATTGAATCATTTGTAAGATCTAATTCGTCTTATTATTTATATTTATCCAAACTTCCATTACTTTTTATTTGCCCTCTAAATTACAAAAATAAAAACAATAATTTTTTCTATCTTGATAAAATACTTATGAAATATCTATTTCATTTCTTTGTTTATTTTCATGTTAAATATGTAAATTAATTTAAAAAAATAAATATAATTAATATTAAACCTTAAAAAATCAATAAATAAAAACGTTTGTTTCAATAATATTATACTTAAAATGAAATGGATTTGGCTGATAAAAAAATTGTAGAAGAAAATTCAATGTGTGAAAGTGATTAAGTTTATAAGAGAAGGTGGTAATAAAGTGGATTTGTTTTTTTAAAAAATAAAACATTTAAAAAATGGTGAACCAATGAATGTTACACATATTGTATCGATCCAAAGTGCAAAATACTTTTTGCGTAACATTGAATTTCTGAGTACCATCCTTTTTTAGGGCAATAAAAGGTTTACTGTTAAAAATGATTAACAAGACCACACCAGAAGATATATGTATATAAAAATTAGCCATTTAAAGCAAACAAGTTGAGTCATGCTTAATGAATGGTAATGAAAATCACTCCACTACTTTGTTACTAATCCATTGGATAAAATCATTCACACCATTAAAGAAGATAACTCATAAATACTCTAAAGGAAAAAAACAAAATCAAATTTTCAATCGATTAGAGATTATGTACTAGTAAAATACAGAATATAAAATGAGATAAAGTTTGATTTTGAAGTTTTAGATTAGTTTAAGAGTTTACATTTAGATTAAAAATAGATGGAATTTTTAAATCAAGTAATATTAATGGATCGATCTATCTTATTTATGATTCAAACTAAGTTAAACTTTGAAAATAATGATAAATAATTTTTTTATTTTATTCTGATTGGTTCATTATCTATATTTGTTTCGTTTTTAAGTTTAATGAAAAAAAATCTATTTCTATTTGTATCGTATACAGTATGGACCAAACGATTAACACTTAGTACTATTCAATCTATCCATAGAAACACAGTTCATCCGTAATATTAATGTTGTTGGACATCTGGTCTAATAATAAAATACGTGTTGGCTCAATTATGATCCAACATTATAATGCAACGAATGGACTAAGTGACCCTGAATGAATAGACTAAATCGTGTTGAGTATTAACCATTCGATCTATATTATATACGGTACAGTATTTAAATTGTTTTTAATTTTATTTTAAATAGTATAGAGCTATTAGTATCCAAACAAATTTCAGTCCAAATTTAAGGAAAATTAGGATTCAACCTTCAATGAAGGGAGTTAATGTTTCCTACAGACAACGCCGATATTTCATTCCCAAGTTTATTGAAATAGCATCACTAGGGCTTATTATTGCACTTAAAGTATTGTCCACGTTATGTGAGATATATCTATGCTCATCATCTTCTTATATCAATTTAAATAAATGAATGACAAAATTATTCAAATCCATTCATAATAGTCATCGATTTTATCATACCAATTGAAAGATGGATAGACATAGATATATGGATGTCTAAGTGTTCTTGAAATGATTAATAATTTACTGTTTTATTTTCTATATCTTCCACTACTTACACTATTTTCGTAATAAACCTGTTTCCATTATATATCAATGGGAGAGATGTGTGCATACTTTTATCTTAGTTTATTCTTTTATGACCAAGAATAATATAAGATATGAAAGTATTTAGAGTACCCCAACTTTTGAATCAATGGATACATCTCCAAGTTTCTCCCATCAAAAACAAAAGAATAATATAAGAAATTATTTTTTAATTTGTTATTTACTTTTAGAGATGAGGATAAATGAGAGATTGACATGTGTGTTCATTTGAAGGATAAATTTAAGGAAGAAAATTATGTAATATCTTCTCTAAAATGAAAAGATTTGTATGAATTATGAGTATAAAAAATAGTAACATATCGGATCACATATGATATGTTAAAAAGAATGATCTGTTATGTTTCGTTACTTGTTATATATTTGTGAAAAATTATCTGGTTTTTTTTTTTTTATATTTATGAATATCTATGTTGAATATTTTTATATTTACTATTTTAAATTTTAAATAAAATTACTTAAAACCATATCTTTAAAATATAAAACTAAATAATTTTTTTTATAATAATTTAAATCAAAATACATACTAAAATATTAATGCAATTAAATTTGAATGAGTTGCATAAAAGTATAAATTTTAAAAAAATTATCTTTTTTTTAAAAAAAAACTTTCATTTTATAGTTCTAAATAAAAATCAGAAATATATGAAATTAAATTTTAAACAATTCATTATTATTTTCTTCACTTGTAACTTTATTTTTATGACTTGATATTTAAGAAATTAATAAAATAAGACTTACTAATAATTATTATTCAAGAAAAATTATAAACAAATCATGGGTATTCGTACATCAAATACCATAATATGCATACTTACTTCATTTGCTAATAAATAATTATAATTATTATCTAAGAATATTTGTCACAAATTTTATCCACAAATATAAAAGAATATAATTTTTTTTATTCCAAACCAATACATTTACAGAAATGACATTTTCTTGTTTATACTTTTCATAATAATATTAAGACGAAGAGGAGGAAGAAGAATTATCCCAATTAACTTTTTATTATAAAACTAATTATTCAAATTTTATTTTAAATCAAGTATAATTAATTAAATTTTATATTACATTAATTTTAAGTACAAAACTAAAATTGTAATCTTGTATTTTAATTTATTAAAATATTTTTTTTATTTATCACATCCATGAAATCATTTATAAATTTTTCTTTCAAATATATTAAGTTCGTGTATATTCCTATAATACTATTTGTTAATAGAGTATAGGAAATACCCATCCAAGAAAAATAGAATATTCCTTAGTTTATTAAAGTATAATTAAATTAATAATCATATTTAAAAAAAAAAGTGTTATAAAAATAATATCAACGTCGCATATATTGACTTATGTATACAATAAAGTTAATTATTATTTTTATTAAAAAAGTTATCAACAATATGTCAAAAGTTAATTATAGGATAGTATAAAAAATTATCCGAAAGCTATTGAAATAGTTATTTATTATATTTTATAAATAAATAATATCAATATGTAAACCACTAAAATATTTTATTTTACAAAACCTCTTTTAAGGATTGATTACGCAAAACCTAATTTTAATTTGAAGTGTAGGTGCTAGAAAAAATATATATTTAGTGATGCCAAAGTGCACTTCTAACTATATCTACAACATTATTGAATGAGATGAATGTCGAAATTTTATTTGCTATTAAGTAGATAGTGTAGTAAATGATGCACTTGATGAGGATTTGATTTATAAGATCAAGCTTTTACTATTTTAAATGGATGGCTTATAATGATCAAGCTTTTACTCAAATCACAAAGCAATCCACGTATTATCCTAATTAAACCTAATCAATTAAATAAGCATGCATGCAAAAAGATTATTAGGCCAGTTTGCTTATGAAAAAGGATAATCTTGACAGCAAATAAAGTATGTGAGAGAAAAGGAAAAAATAAAAGAATTTTGCTTTCAATAAAAAAATGATAAAAAAAAACAGTCAATTAGAATGTATTAATAGGACAAAAGAAAAATATACTATCATCTAGTATTATGATTTTATATTATTGTTTTAAAATTTATGTTTACAATGATTTTTCATGTTAAACTGTTTATGTATTTATAATTGTTATTACCACACTCAATAATCTTATATCATTTAAGAGTTTAGATTAATCGTAATTTAAATATTTCTTCCAGAAATATTTTTTAAATATAAAATCGAGTTGCATAAAATTTCAAAAGAGACAATACTTTGTAAATACGGTGATTAAGATGTCTCTCGACTTGGAATAAGAATATTAACTTTAATCCTTATTGAAAATAACAAAATATTATTCTTAGACATAGACTAAAACTAGATGTTTAATAATATATTACAAAAGGGGGTTTATGTCACTAATCCGAACAATAATTGTTCTTTAAAACATTTTGTAAAAGATTTAAATATCTTAAATATTTTTTATATTCAGTAATTTTTTATTGTTAGAAAAATAAAAATCTCTATAATAAACGCATTTAAAGTTTAAATTCATTTCATTAATATAAAATTAAGAAATAATTATGATCTTGATAAGTTCATATAATTGTTAGGGGGATAATTGCGTTAATTAGTCCAATACTTTATTATAGTTTATTGTAACCACTCGTATAGATTTACATATTTCTAAATCAAAGACTTATTTATAACAAGAATTACATACACGAAAGTTGGATAAAAATATAATATCATAAAAAGAGAATAAACGAGTACACTATCTAAGTACTTTAAAGTTTTATTTTTAAGAAAAATATTAATTTTAAACATTATTATTTAATGTAATTAATCCTAATTAAATTTTAAAATTTAAATTTTGAATCACGATACAGTATTAAATTAAACACGTCTTTTTAGATAAACTATATCCTTCTAAAAATCTTGGTCATATAGGTGACTAACGACCTAATGGCTATTCAAGTGGCTTGGAATTGTGAGGCTATTGTTCTTAAGGGTCCACGTGTTGGGTCCCTAATCTTGACAAATGCTGATAACATATTTTTTTATTATCCCTAATCCTTAACACCACTTGTATTAAGATTATATCTTTTCATATATAAAATCATTCACCTTACAAGAAGACGCTATATTTAAATTCTTTTTAAAAAATTTCCCCACCGTATATATATACTAACTGAAATGGCATGTTTTGATTCATTGATTAGGTTAAGTATATAGTCAAAAAAATGCTAACCACTTATATTTTACAATCTTATCATTAGGAGAATGTAATGTTGTAAATAATTAATTAATGCAAAATATATTTTTTATAGAGATTTTTTATATCGGTAGAAATCCATTATGTATAGAAAGTGACGTGATAATAATATTGTAAATAAGATAAATTTTTTTATACTAGTTACATTCAAAACAAGTAGAGCTATTAAAATGGGTCATCTGGCCTGATCCATCATGGATTGATCACTTAGTGAGTCAATCTAACTCGTTTCATTTATTAGTGAATTAGAAAAATTCAAACCCGACTCAATCCATCACGAGTTTGGTGGAAAAACGGGTTGACTCACTGACTCACATAATTAAAATTTTTTTAAAATAAAAAAAAATTACAAATTTTCTATAATTCAAATTTAAACAAATTTCACTCCCAACATGGTATGTTTAATTAGTTTTGAAAATAGAGAACTTAAATAATTTTTTCAAGCAAAAAAAAATTAAAATATTTTTTTATAGAATTAAAATTAAATTTTAATAAAATAAAATTAGGTAGGTGGCCCACCACGGGTTCAACCCGAATGAACTAGATTTAAATGAGTCGGATTGAAATTTAACCCGCATAAAACAATACAAATTTTTCAAACCCAACTTAGTTTGAACCTATGGTGGGTCGGGTTGACATGCGGGTTGTGACTCATTTTGATAGCTCTAAAAACAAGTATAGAATGTGATACGATGATAAAACTGTAATAAATGACAGATTTTTAATATTAAATTGCTATAAGTAGTTAATTTTTCTTGTAATTCTTTGGGGTTGTTGAATGATAGAGTTATGTATGTGATATGTTGTGACATTGTTGTGAGTTGACCAATTATTAATGTGTAAAAGAGGTGGAGAAGAATCTTTGTGAGAAGATAATCCTTGACCTAATAAGGGGAGCTCATAAACATCCTAAAACCACTTTAAGAAAAGATAAGAGTTTTTAAAACATTACGGTGCTCATCTTTATTCTCCACCAATGTCCTTTCATTGATATTTGGTGCTTTGTCCTTGTCGTTAAGGATAATTGGAAGCACTACAATTTTGAATACTATTTTATGCTAACCTAATATCACTTTTTTCTGTACACAAACTTTGGATTCATCTTCTTTTAGACCCTTCTGCGCATGCTTTTCTAACTTTCCATTTCAACCCCTTTTCAAATTTTACCTTTTTATATCAATTTTTATGAACTGGATGAGATCACATATTCTTCACAATGTTCAATAACAAGCATATTAAAAGGATACGATAAGGGTTATTTTCGAAATTAAATTTTGATTTTACAATCAAAATATATTAAAAAAAAAATAAAAAAATTATTTTAGTTATCAACCGTTATCAACCGAAACAAAAAGTCAATATTTTTTATTTTAGTTACAAAAAATCAAAATCTTTTCTAATTTAAAATAATTATTTAATTTGAAGAGTATTTAACTATTTGTAAATTTCAGATATTTTTAATTGAATTTTTATTAAAATTTTGTGTTATATTATATACTTAAATTTTTACATTTTTCAATTCAATTTCTACAAATTGTTATCTTATTTAATTTTTTTACTTATTTTCATGTATTAGAAATATGATGTTTTTTGGTTGATATAAAATAATATTGCTCTTATTACACAACAAATGACTATTTTTTTATGAAAAAAATTCTTAAATAATAAGGTCATCACGTTTTCTAATGGTTTCCCTAATTTCTTATTACTCAACATACTTTTAATAAAAATAATAAGAGGTTTTATTGTCTTATATTGATGAATGCATAATTTGATATTAACCACAAAATCTTATGAGTAAAAACAAGTAAGATGACATGACAATACACAATCACGTCATTTGTTTAAAAGAATATCAAACAACAATTAAGACCGTTATCAACCGAAACAAAAATTTTAGATGATTAATAGATAAAAAGTCTATAAAGACTTAATTAAGAAATAATTAAATACGTAGGAAATACTTAAAACTCAATTAGGTTTTATTAATAATAATAATAATAATGATAATAATAATAATAATAATGATAATAATAATAATAATAATGATAATAATAATAATAATAATGATAATAATAATAATAATAATAATAATAATAATAATAATAATAATAATAATAATAATAATAATAACTAGATGAAATTATTTTATTATTAATTTCGGTCGTGCGTATCATATTCACGGTTAATAATATGATTTTTTTTTTGTCAGACAGTCGTCATGGGAGAATTCTAAGACAGAACTAACGAGATTTTGTAAGTAGATAAAGTTATTTTCTTGATTAAGGTTTAAATCAATAGTTCATGTTTAGTGTTCTCAAATAGAGAGTTTACCATTAACTTACTTGAAGTTTATATGTTATGAGTTTAGAGTTAAGAAAAATTAAGTTAATAAATTAGTTGATAATGATATTAAGTGATATAAAATGGTATATTTGATTATTTAATTATAATAGGATACAAAATTATAATTACAAATTTTCTTAAAATACCAACAAATGAAAGGTACAGACGTGACAAAAAAAAATCGAAAATGTTTCATTGACACTGCTTTTTGACACAAATTTGACGCCGGTCAGGTGTCAAATTTCTATTGGATGTTGTGGTTTAAAGGAAAAACGTTTTTAAAAAAGCTGAGGAGGGTAATTTTGGAATTCTGATTTTATGAAATTTCAGAGTGGCGGTTTCATTCTCTTCTTCACTTTCCTTTTGAACTTTTGTCTCTCCCATTCGGTTCCTCTCTTCATTCGCTTCATTTGTCCAATCCCTTGGTGTCTGCATTCGGCTTTTGTCTCAACCAAAAAAAAAGTTCTTTCGCAATCACTCTGTTGCGGTAAGCTCTCTTTCGCGTTTCGCGTTTTGGGTCTCTTTGGCATTATGGTTGTCTTTCGGGTTTTCGCTCTCTTTCGCATTGTCTGGCTTGTCGAACCTTTTTTATTTTTGTTTTATTTATTGCTTTTTTTGTTGTGTGAACCCTAATCCACCATTGATTTATTGTGCAGTTACAATGGCATCCGGAAATCCAAAGGTAAGTTAAAGTTTTGGTATTTTATATAGTCGCATTTTCTTGGTAACTAATAACAATGTTTTCGTAATCTTTTGTAGTGGAGGGTTCGTATCTTTATGGATTCATCAACCATTGTTGAAATGAATCGTGTGCTGAGAGATGTCCATGTACAGCAAATTGCGATGACACCATTTAGGTGGTGTTTGGACCTACATGAGGCTTTGGACGTTAACTGTGAGTTATTGAAGGTTATGGTATGTAGGTGGGCCGGACATGATGTTAGCTTTAGGGTGAGTCATCAATTGGTTCCATTTACAGTTTTGGATGTTTTCATGGCCACTGGTTTAGACATAGGTGGTTTAGAAATCCCCTTTGATGAATGTATAGTTGGTTTGGTTGGAGAGATACTTGATATACAAATCAATTTTATATATAAATAATTGCTCATAGACTTACATCATCCATAGCTGAATAATTGAAATATTCAACTCTTATGTTCCCGAAGCAAGCTATCTAACATCTGATCCATGAAGGTATAATGGGACCTTAGAGACTCTCCCAAATACATTAGAATCATATTCAACCTCCAAAGGCTTATCTTCAAGGATGTCAGTAAGTAGCTGCAATGAACCAAGAGGATCATCCTCAAATATAGGAATCTTCTCTTGTGCTTGCGTCTGTTGTTACATGGAAAAATAAGATAAGTTTTGACATCAATAACATGTAAACTTTAAAATTGAGAAGTATAAAAAAGAATTCCATACCGGGGGGTCAGAAACTGAACCAATCAAATGTTTAGGCCAAGCGATAAAGGACTTGAATGCTTATCCACAGTGAAAATCTCATTTGTGGACAGAGGAACTTCGACATCTAGTATGATCATTTCGTCTACTGAGACCTTCACCTCATCCTCTGATAGCACCATACCATGAACAACAGTCGCTGCCTTAAACACTGTTCCACGAGCTATCAGGACCGTCTCGGTATCGTCTAACATGTATAGCAAACATGGACTAGCATCGTCCATGTCATCCCCTGGGACAACTTGTGCTGAACAACTTCCTTTCCCGCTTCTCCCTGTCAGAGTAAATGTTAGATTATACAAAAGATAGAAATAATTGCACATAAATGTTTATTAAGTTTACCTGTGGGAGGCACAACATGTTCNTGTTCCTGTANNGGAGATGGCANCGNGCNCATGCCATAGGTCTCAAACTGCTGCTGGAACATGGAGCTGAACTCACTAAACAATTCAGCCCTGAGCTCTGATCTAACCTTGTTTGTGATCTCGTCCACAAGGTCGGCTCGAACCTTTTTTGTGATCTCTTGTGTCAGCCTTTCTCTTTGTTCTTCGTTGTATGCATATGAAGGCTGACGAGAAGAGCTCCCAAAATAATCTCGAATTCCTACTCCAAGACCAGCAACACGTACACATCCAATAAAGTTAAAATCCTTTCTCGAATTTTACCATTCAAAATTTAACCAAAGATGAGTCTTTTTTATTTTACTATAGTTTGTGTCTTTTTTTCCTATCAATATTTTTTTTTCATGCATCTTGGTAAGTAATTATGTTCTCACATAGCTACTGCATGTAAAACAAAAAATTAATAAGAATTCCGTGCAAGTTAAGTATATGATTTTTTTCACAAACATTCAAATAAAGTTTATCTACAACATCCGTATAAAGCAAAGACAACATGATTAAGTGCTTGATAATATAAAATGCTAATAAAAACCCAACTATCACAACACATCACTAACCAAATTAGAACAGGATTATATATAATTTCAAAAATCAAATTAATACAACCATTAAACCTAAAGGTTTATATCCAGCAAACTCAAAAATTTTATTCAACCATTACTTATCCAAACATTTGATGTTAAACAAACTCAAAAACTCATATATCAAATACAATAGTTTGATTAACTTACCGTGATGGGCAGCACCAACGACGAAGATAGTGGGGGCGATGGCAGCAGCGACTACGAAGATGAGAAAGGAAGGGACGACCACGTAGGACTTGCGGCGGCGACGCTGGTGGAGGAAGCCCTTCGGGAGAACAACGGTGGCGGCAAGGTAGAGGTGCAGCGACAGGGCGGCGGAGGCTGGCTGACGGAGAGTTAAAACTTTGCAAATAGGGCGCAACGGAGGAGAAGCTCTGAAGACGGTATTATTCGTTTGTTTTATTTTTTTAACCTACAGAGGAGAATCTACCGCGGTTCAACACTTACCCGCGGTAAAAAAGGGTAATATACCGCAGTTGTACACTTAACCGCGGCCTATGCTCTTGAAAAAAATAATAGAAAATGACATTTCTGATATTTTCTTCAAACTATATGTCTCGGTTCAGCGCCCAACCGCGGTCTATTCCCTTAAATATTTAAATTTTATTCAGATCAGAGAATAGGTCGCGGTTCCCCCACAATCGCGGCCTATTCCCTGCCATTCTGATCCCCCAACTGCCTTCCCAACTGCCATTTGGGGAATGTCAGAAGGTTGCAGGGGGAATAGGCCGCGGTTCTCTCACCAACCGCGACCTATTTCCCCTGCAACCTTCTGACATTCCCCATCAGTCAGCACCTGCAATAAATTGACCAGGGGAATAGGTCGCGGTTCTCTGACCAACCGCGGCCTATTCCCTTGCCAATTTATTGCAGGTGCTGACTGGTGGAGAATGTCAGAAGGTTGCAGGGGGAATAGGTCGCGGTTGGTCAGAGAACCGCGACCTATTCCCCTTCTAATTTATTGTTTTTCTGACGTGGCGTCAAAGGCAGAAAGTTGACTGGGGTATAGGTCGCGATTAAGAGGGGAATCGCGGCCTATAAATTCATATTATTTTCGAAATTGCCACCGCGTATTATTATGTTGCGGTTTCTGATGAACCGTGACATAATGTGCACTGTAAAAAGACTATTTTTTGCTAGTGTTATATACGTCCGTAAAAATTATACAAAGAAAAATAAGGCTTGAACAAAAATAAAAATAAAAAAATTACTTCCAAAATTCTCAACCATTCATTACATATAACAAAAAAATTTGTTAGCTTTATAAAACAATATTTTTATCCAACTCAATAGATATATTTGTCCAATAAAATTCTTTTAAGTTTTTTCATTGTGGAAGAGCTCAACCAGACATCTATTTAGGTCATATTTATATAACTAAATATGGTAGTTTGGTATATTAATTATTATTTATTATAATGTTATTATGTCCCTTAAGTAAATATTATTTTAATGGAACTATGGGTCCATGGTCCATGTTAATCCTATATAACTACTATTTTTCAAAGAATATCCACTCTTTTTTGGTTGCGAAGTTGAGCTACCACCGACACTTCCACAATTTGTCTTCTAAGCCATCCGGTGTCACCCTCAGATCTCTCCTTCTCTGATTACCATCCGATCGGGTACCTGCCAAAGGTTCTCTAATGCAAGTCAGTGTACAGTTCACTCAGTAAATCTAGAGATGTAATAAATGAGTAAATTTGAATCACCTACTTATACTTTTTACCTGTATTTATAGTTTTTACCATGAGCTTAAGATTAGTGGAATCTTAATCATGGCTCAATCCTAGCCCAATGGTCCTAATCATGCTTTACTTTAATCTTATCCTAAATCGGTTCGAGACGACCGGTTGTGTCTTTTCAAGACAAGTCTTCTGTCGCCCGGTCCATCCAGTACGCATTCTCTCCTAAGCACTAATAACGATTTATATAAAAATTATAACTCTTTTAGTGACTTGAAGTAAATTTCCTCATCATTGCAAAAAAAAGCCCTTTCCAAACAAAAAACAATTAAACCACGATTAAAATTTTGTAACCTATCAACATGTTGATACTCACCATAACATCATAGAGAATTCTTAATCTTTAAATTTTGGATTTTCAAAGCTCTTTTTTATATTATTTATAATTATAAAAGGAAGTTGTTTTTATGCAATATAGCTAGTGGTGCAAACGATTTTACCAAGTTACGCAATAAGAAATTATTATTTGATCAATTTTTAGTTATTTAAAAGTTTCCTATTCAGAATGATGATAAATAGTGGAAAAAGTTGTATTATTCAATACTACACATACACTATTAACCTTTAGAAGAAAGAAAGGGTACCAAAAGCATAGTCTTGAATAAAACATTGGTATGCTATAAAAATGGAAATTTGCTGTAAAGCTTTTGGATAAGTAAAACAAAAACATTTTCAATCATACAAAAATTGAAGTTTCCATGTTGCTTTGAAAATATATTTTAAGTTCAAAAAGGAGGGGAAAAAATAAAGGTTTTTTGTAGGGTAAGAAAATAGAATTGTTTATAGGGGTATATAATAATTTCCACTAAGGTCTAATTTCAACTATTATCCTATTTAATATATGTCACTCCACTAACTTCTTAGACTTAGTGCCCCAACAAAAGCAAAGTGGTCTACACACACCTTTTCTGTTTCAATATTTTTATATACTAAAGAGTGCCAACACTTACTTTCAAAATTAAACTGTCAACTTCAGTTTTTCCTTCAAAAGGCTTCTTCTGTGGGGAATTTCTTGTTCCTTGCAATATACATAGGAAACACCATTTAACTTCAAACCTAGAAAAATTCAAACTTGCACAAATGGGTACTCTAATGCTTCTCAAGAACTTCATCCTCCTCTTTCTTCTAATCTCTGCATCATTTCTATCACCATCTTTTGCAGGTGGGTCTTTTTAGGTCTTGGTTACAGCTTTTAGTATAAAATAAATCAGGTATATAAGACAGAATCTATACATATAAGTTCTTCATTCACACTTATATATATATATCCTGTCACTCATTATGTTGGAGAGATATTGCATGCCTAGAATAAATGATCTTGAGTAGTGCATGTATGAACACAGATATATAAGAGTTTGTGGGATATACTTAGAAGTTATTTTGATATTTTTTTTTCTTTTGCCAAGAAAAAAACACTTATAATAACATGTGTATATAAACATATGAGAAATTTAAAACCACAAATAACAGTTATATTGTTGAGTTCAGGTTAAATTTGATAGGTGGAAAGTTAATATCTAATATATAATGTGTTTGTATCAGAGTATGGGGTTTTGAGTCTATATATCTTGTTTTACTTCATATGCAGCTAAGTGCATGGCATGTGATTAACTGAACTTTATTCATTGAAATTTCACTTTTCATTATTATATGTTATTCTACATACTGTATATTCACACATACACATTCATGTAATATATTCGAAACTATAAGGTCTTAAATTTGTTTGATGACATTAACAGAAGTTTTACCTTGGTCTGTGCTTAATGCATATGCAGCTAGACGATCCAAGGATATCAGCAACTTCACAAAAGATGTGAATGCAATTCAAGAGGTATGCATGCATAACCAAGTTTTGATCTTAATCTGTTTATGTATCTTTTCTCATATGTTTTCTGTTTTTACTACAATCAATAGTTTTGCATTTCTTAGAAATTAAGGCTTACGGTTCTTTCAGAGATATCTTTTAAAAATAAAATTATAACTGACAAAACTTCAAAATGATATAAGATTATTGCGTGTGGTAGAAACAGTTTCACATGTATGAATCAGTTTCACTGACAAAACTTCAAAATGATNCTTCAAAATGATATAAGATTATTGCGTGTGGTAGAAACAGTTTCACATGTATGAATCAGTTTCACTGACAAAACTTCAAAATGATATAAGATTATAACTGACAAAACTTCAAAGTGTTTTACCTTTCTGATATTCTTCACCGTTCTTCAAAACCATATGTTAAATTCTGATAAATATTGGTATCTACTTGAGCATGATGTTATAGTTCTTTACAAATCAAACAACACTGTCTATTTCTCTCACTGTGAAACCTTGTGGTTGTACCTAACAAAATGGTGCAGAATTCATGAACTACCCATCTGTTACCTTCCTATTTGAGACATGTTCTTTGTTAATTTCGATATATCTTCTTTTTCTTCTTATTTATTTAATCCTTTGTTATTGTTCTTATGTGTTTTGTATTGGTGGAGTATATTAGATGATAGAGAACATGGAAAATGAGAGTAATTAAACATGCATATATAACTAATGTAATATTTTTTTACAGAAATTATTAGTAACATTTCTTAAACACAATCTCTATATTACTAGTTGAATTTAATACAAATGATCCATTTTGATGGTTTCACTACACATGCAATGATTCACTCTATTGTAAGTAACTTTCAATAATTGTAATCAATCATAAAATATTTGATAGAAAAAAGTGTGTTAACCCTTTCCTTATTTTATATTATCATTTAATCATAAATCATGTGTATATAAAATTTATATGCATATGTTTGGTTATTTCTATACTAATTTTGTTATTTTTTTCACTTTCCTTTTATATAGAGAATTAGAGTGAATAATTTGTGTTATTCTATGTTGAACCTTAAAAATACATGATGTTAATATATTAAAACAAAATTAATATATTTTTAAATATGAAAAATACCTAAAAAGTAGAAACCAAAAATTCAGTAGAAAATTCAAATTGGAATAATCATATTGAATGTCTTTTCAATACTATAATATTCTAAAAAAAATAATCAAACTAAACTATTCATACTTTTGACATTGTGATGATGAAATTGAGGTTAAGAAAGTATAATATTTAAATTTTCCATTTGTTGATAAGCCTCCATGTGCATGAACTTTACACTCAGCCTATGATTTGTCACTTTGTTAGGGAACACCAAGGAAGGCACTGAATAAAGAAGAAGTAAGAAGCATCCATGAGAGGCTTCTTAGGGCTAACACAAAAGACTATGGAAGATATGATCCATCACCATCTCTTTCAAAGCCTCCTTTCAAGCTCATACCCAATTAACTTAACTTCAATCAATATTATGAGAATCTTGGAAGTTGGTGTATTGGCATAAAGTACCATAAATAATGTGTTGTTATCTTAATCATGTAAGATATAATATGCCATATAGAAAAAGAAATACGGTTGGAACCCTAGTAAGTTAGTATCATAATCATATATAATAGATCTATTAGAAGATGCATGTGTGTTTTACATAGTTCAAGTTTTGTTATATGAGCCCATATATAAATATATATATATATATATATATATATATATATATATATATATATATATATATATATAATATACATATATATACTAGGTGTTTTCTT
>NC_028352.1:25314437-25338891 GCF_000741045.1 Vigna radiata var. radiata | reverse complement strand
GTCATATTTTATATATATATATATATATATATATATATATATATATATATATATATATATATATATATATTTTAAAATAATTTTTCATAAAATAATAAATGATTTATGAATTTTAAATTGCCATTATAATTAAAAATGTCAAATTTTACAATAATGTTTAACATGTCAAATTTCACAATAATATTTAACATGACTTGATTTGAAAGATAGAAATTATTACTTACTTTTAAATATGACAACTACATAGTAAAACTAATTAGTGTAGAACTAAGCATATTTCTAGAAAAAATATAGATGAATGAAGTGATACATATTATGGTTTTTTTTATTTTTTAATTATTGTAAATAAATTGATTTATTTTAAGGTTATAAGGAAGAAAAATTCAAAAAAAAAAAATGGGATGATTGGGATATAAATGTTTTAAAAAAGAATATTAAAGATATTATATATTATTTTTAGTCCGTGATGAAATACAATAATTGTATTTCTTGTTTTTATTAAAAATAAAAGAACATTCAGCTAACTACATACACTAAGTAAATATTTATCCATACTTATATATAAGAATTCCTTTTTAGTGTCCACATTTATTTTTCAATTTTACTTTCTAAATAATATTTTTTTTAAATTAAAATAATTATAATATTAATTTTACTTTTTAAAGGATTGTTTCTTTAAATTAATCCTACTTTTTTCAATTTGACTATTTTTTTTTAAATTTAACTATATTTTTAATTATAAAACTATCTACAAAGTAAAATACTACAATAAAATTATAAAAATGATTTAAATTTAATTTTATAATTACAATAATAACAAAAGTAAAAATAAATATTTCATTATTTTTTATTATCATATAAACACATTCACTATTATCCAATATATTCACATTTTTCATTAGGATATTTTATACTTAATGAGTTAAATTCAATATCTATATTAATGTATAAATGTAATAAATTTATATAAATCTAATATTTATATTATTATTTTCTACATTTAATACCTGTAAATTATAATATAAATAGAATAATATCAAAAGAAATAATATTGAACGAGTAATATAAAAGAGAAAACCAATCATCATTATATTATGAAATGTTGCATATTTAAGATAATCGTTCGTTTCAAAATATTATAATTTAAAAATACAATTAATATATATATATATATATATATTATAATTATAATTATTTTAATTTCTTTAAAAGGTTCTTTGTTAAGAAAAACTTTGCAATTTATCAGTCTACTTAAATGCTTTGGGCCAACGAAATGGGCTTCTCTTAATTTCTTGTTAATATGTAGCGAATTATGTGAACATGGGCTCACAGGCATGGACTCTTAGGATTTCTTTTTTTTGTCTTTGCACTTTTGACTCTAAATTTAATTTAAGAAACTAAGAGTATAATTATATATATATATATATATATATATATATATATAATATTTTTGTTTTTCGTATGATATATAAGTATAAACAAATATTTTATTTTTTATTAAGATCATTCTTAGTCAAACTTCACTTAATTAAATAAACGCTTCTTATATTAAATTATTTGTGTAATATGATAAACAAAATTCTAAAGTAGTATAACATACCAATAATGATATTATAACAACATTTTTTATAATATTTTTGTGTCATTCTGTGATTGGTTCATGTAGGTGTTTATGATTATTATTATTGATTGTAGAGTATTTTTTGCCCAATCACAATATAATACGTAGATGATGTTAAAATGTTGTAAAAAAAATGTTATCCAAATATCATTATCCATAACATTAATATATTGTTTGGTGGAAATAATGTTGTACATTGTATTGCAAGGATGAAATATGTATATAATTTAGTTTAAAAACAAAATATAATTTATTTAAAAAGTTTGAGAGATGAATAGCATGGTATAAGAAAAATACTTATATCATTTAATCACCTCAATACAAAATTGCATTCAAAATATATATAAAAAAAAAAAGTTACACATGTCATTATTTTTGTTGTAGAAGATGCAGAAAGAAAAGGTAGCCCATTTGAGTTGAAAATGAAGAAGTTGAAAGAGAAGAAGAGAATATGAATTATGAAGTTTACACGTAGTTTTTGTAATTGATTTTGCGTGCAAAATTGAAACTTCTTTTCCCTCTCTATGTTACACGCACACAACCCGACAAAATAACAAGTTGATTCTCAAGAAAAAGGTCTCTTTCACAAAACTTATATTCTATTCTATTGTTTTCTATTGTGTATAAAAGAAGCTAGGTTACTTATTTTATTAAGGATCAAGATTTTTATTTTTATTTTTATTTTTAACCAATTAGGAAAACTTTTATTTTGAAAAGAACTGATAAAAGAATATTTATTTTAATTTTAAACAAATTGACCTAATAAAAGTTCTTCTTAATTTATTCTTTTAGAGAACTGATCAAAAGGGTTAAAAACTATATATTAAAAATTGTTAAACAAATATACATTGAAAATAATAAAAGAGTGTTTTATATATTTTAATAAAAATAAGAATTTTACTTCCTTGTATATGTAAATATATTAAATAATGTTGTTAAAAAAATAAAAGTCGCACTAAGTAAAATATAATATTATAAAAATGTTTAATGTTAAATATATATATATATATATATATATATATATATATATATATATTAATGTGAAATATTAAAAAAATTATAACTATATAAATGTTATAAATACCTAAATGTTAAATAACTATAAAAAAAGAAAAATAGTTATACAAAATTCAAATTTTATTACAATTGTATCTATTAACATTTGAATAAACGTGGTGAATATCTAAATTGTTAAACATTGCAAGAAAATAAGTATTTGTGTAAAAAAAAAAAAAAATCAAATAAAATGAAATCATGAAAGAAAGAAAAGATAAGTTAAGTTACCTAATAAATTAACTATCTACCGTACTTGAAACTCACACTTAGACATTTTTGTTAAAAAAATAAATAAATAAAACTATTAGAAAATATCATAATAATTAAGATTAAATATGTTTTTAATTTATGAATTTATATCTAAAATTGGAATTTTTTTTCAAAAGCCTGAATTAATTTTATTTTATACTTTATTCATGCATGGATTATATTCTTACATGCCAATGATGTTAAACAATTGGTGATTTGGAAAACAATATTAAGCATTGATTATTGAAAATGATATTTGATACACAATTTTTTTAAATTTATTTGATACTATCCTTTTTTATTTTTTACTTTTTTATTTTTTGAAAAACTACAAAAATTTAATCTTTTAATATTATTTTACCCTTGTTAAGTGTGTCAAATAAGTGTCAGTATGTGTCATGGTATTTTTACTCTTGATTATTACACATGGTTGTGTGTATTGGTACATGTCAATTCTTCCCTTCTCTAGCTTCCTCTTCTTCAATAGGGATGACAACGAAGTGAGGTAAGGATGAATTTCATTATTTCATATTCATCTTAAAGAAAAAAAAATTTATCATCATCTTCATATCCATACCCAACAGGTATAATACTTTTATCTCATCTTTATCCCACTAGATAACAAGTATACCAATACTCGTACTTATATTAATTATCTTAAAATTTCTATCAATTAATTAATTTTTATAAATAGAAAATAAAAAATCACAACAAAGGTATCAAAGATGGTATGCAGGTGTTGGAGCTACAACAGAAGGAGCTCTCATGACAATAGAGGTTGAAGGAAACATGAAGGCAAAGGAAAACAAAGAACAAGTAAGGAAAACAAAATACTTTGATTACAACCTTTAATAGTGTTTAGGTTTATGAGAGAAGGAAATCCCTAACTTAAATAAGGTTTCCGTACATAAAGAAAGAGGGGAAAGAGGGAAAAGAAAACAACCCTAACTAAAAACTAACAAATATAATATATTATTGCTTTTAAGCAGTAATCCTAACTAACCTAACAGAACAAATGGTTTCAATATTCTCTCCTCAAGCTGGATGGTGTATGTTTACTAATCTAAGCTTGGGAATGATGTATCGAAAGTGAGTAGTGGGGGAACTTGGTGAAGATGTCTGTCAACTGTTCATCCGAGCAAATGGGAAGAAGATGTAAGAGATTGGCTTGGATCTTCTCGCACACAATATGGCAGTCCAGGTCGATGTGTTTTGTCCGTTCGTGAAAAATCTTGTTGTGAGCTATATATCTGGAGAACTTATTGTCACACAAAGAGTAGCGAAGTCACTGTATTTCACACACGGTAGCGACTAAAGCATGATATTCTGCTTCAGTGGAAAACCTGGAAACAAAATTGTGTTTAGACTTCCATGAGATGAGAGACGATCTAAGAAGATGCAGAAACTCGTAGTGGATGTTCTAGTGTTAGGGTAAGTGGCTCATCTGAGTCCCTAAAAGCTTTTATCTGAATGTGGGAGTCAACAGTAAAGAATTGGTTCTAGTGCTCTCAACAAAATCATAATTCATATATATCAAAAGTGTCTTACATTAGTGATGGACATGTCTTTTATAACGTTTCCTACGTGAAGCCCATGCCCAAAATCATATCCATCTTTCATGGATCAGCTGCCACATGTCCTAGCATGTTTTACATGTTAAAAATGAAAAAAGTATTAAAAACATGCTTCAAAAATGAGAGTCTGGCCTTCTGGAAAAATAACTCGAACAAGCCACTACTTTAGAAGCTCGTCCAACTCAACAATGGATCCATGGCTTGGACCCAAGTCATCATCCCCTCCCTCTTAAGAATGATTTATCCTCAAATCTGGCATGTCGTCTTTTTTATAAGGATATTTGGATTTATTATTGACGAACTCCTCATAGTCTTAGGAGCAGACCATCTTTAAATAGCTTTATTTCTGTTGAGACTCGCATGAATTCCTCCTGATCAAATGTCAATCTGCAATAAGCATCAAATATATTTGACATTATTTTTGTTTGTATTAATAATATATATAGAAAGATATTTTTAGAAGAAGATTTCCTTATATTGTAATTTTTGTTTTTGATGGGATTAGAAAGCCTTACTTCATAAAAAAATTTATTTTTGTCTTGAGTTAGTTGTAACCACAAGGGTAACAATAACTCAAGTTATGGGTCCAAGTTATCATCTTCTAACTCTGGTGGATCTTCTGTGATTGTGATCCCCTTCATTCCCCATAGGATTGGTGTTGTTGGTGTTGTCAGTATCAACATTTTTATTAGATCTTTGGCCATTATTGTCATTCTCAACAAGGCTTTGTATTTCAACAGAGTTGTAATCACATAGAAAGTCGTTAAGAAGGACATCTTTATCTTTTCCATAGGTTGTAGGTTTCCTTGTTGTTTTGTTCGTTTTTATAAGGGAAAACATTTTAATAAAAGATTACATTTTTGCTTATAAAATTTTTCCTAGTATTAATGTCAAACACAATATAACCTTTCACACCATTCTTATAACTAAGAAAAACACCCTTTCTGGCCCTAAAATCAAGTTTATTTCTGTTATTTTCCAAAGTGAAGGCAAAGCATAAGCAACCAAAGGTTTTCAAGTTTAGATAAGTGAAGAGTGTAATACATTAAGTCATAGGGAGTTTTACCATTAAGAACATTGGAAGGCATTCTATTTATCAAATAAATATCATGCGAGACAACATAAGACCAATAAGCATTAGGAACATTAGATTGGAAAAGCAGGCTACGAGTTATATTTAATATACGCTGATGTTTGTGCTCCACGACAAAATTTTGTTGAGGAGTTTCAACATAGCTCTTTTGATGGTCAATACCATAGAGTTATACAAGGCAACATAGTCAAATTCAAGTCCATTGTTAAATCTAGTGGTCTTAATAGTTTTATCAAACTGATTTTTAATTTTTTATATCAAAATTTTGCATTAAATCTCTAGTTTGACTTTTATTATGTATTAAGAAGGGCCAAGTATGTCTGTTGTAATCATCAACCGTAATAAAGAAAATACCTATGACAAAGGACATAAGGTATAGAAATAGGATCCCATATATCACAATATATTAGTTCAAAACAATTAGTAGATAAATAATTACTCTTAGGGAATGAGAGTTTGTGTTGTTCAACATAATAACATATATCATAAGAAGTATCAGATGGTATTTGTACATAAGGAAAACTTGTACTTATCTGTTTTGTTTCCAGGATGGCCAGGTCTATAATGCACAGGTTAACATCAACACGTTCATAAGAAAAAACACATCTAGGAATGAAATCTTGAAAAAAGATAGGAAAAGATTGTAATAATAGAGGCCCTTGTAGACATTGGTACGTCTAATGATCTTTAAGGTGGAGTTGTCTTGTATCTGACACATCTTAGAGGAAAATGTTAGAGTGCAATTTATGTCCCTGGTTAGGCTTTAGGTCAAAAGAGAAATCAGGAATGTATAAAACGTTAAAGATAATAAAATCTTTTGAAAACAATTTATTGATAGTTTGACAGATATAAGTTTTATTTTATGAAAAGTGGCAATCTGTTTTTTTTTTCATGGGTCACGTGATCAGTGACCTCAGTGCCTATAATCTAGGAAAGATTACCTTGTTTGTCTCCTGACGTGTTTCTCTATATTTAATAGATACCATGTGAGGAATTATCAGTGCATTGTATAATCTTTAGTAACTTCTGCATGTGTTCTAGAGTAAAGGAACTGAAAGCAACATCAATGTTGGTCTGTTGGGTGAGTTGTGTTTCTATAAAGGCAAAATCACCTTTACAAATGTTGGTAGAGTTTCAGTCACTTTGCCCTCCTCTGTCTTGACTGTTGTGGCTGTCATTCTTCTTGTACCACAACGGGTGACCTTGTTTGGAGTAGCATTCATCAGTGTGGTTCATCTTATGGCAATAGGAGCATTGTTTCCCATAATTGGAATTTCTTCCTCTTTCTCTCTCTCTGTCTCTTTTTCTTGACATTATGAGCCAACACCACGCCCTTGAGACTTCCAGCTTTGTTCTTATTTCCAATGATTATGTTTGTCAGCACTGTTGGCCAAAATCTTTCTTTTACCATTCTGATTAGCGATGCTTATGTCTTGTCTTTCTTGTTGCATGATGTGGTAGAAGACCCAGTTGATGTTGGGAAGGGGCTCCATTAAAATAATTTGTGTTCTCACAGTATTATGAGTATCATTCAGGTCTTTTAAGAAATAAACAACATGTTCTATTTCTCTGTATTTGACAGAGACTTCAGACAAATCAGAGTTATAGAGAACATCACAAGTACAACATGGTATGGGTTTAAAAGACTCTAATTCTTCCTAAAGAATTTTCAAATCAGTAAAAAAATGACTTATGTTCCTTTCTCCTGGTTTAATCGATATCTTGAAGTAAATTTGAAATCTTGAATTAGTCTCCTTTAGAGAACCTTTCTTTTAATTCATTCCACACATCTTTGGTATCTTCAACATATACACACTTTCTACAATCTATGAAGAAAAAGTCTTGATAATCCAAGATAGAACCATCATGTTGGATCTTTCCCAAGCATCAAACAAGGGATCATTTCTTTAAGGTTTCTTAATTCCTCCATCTATGAACTTTAATATGTTCTTGGAGAGAAAAACTCTCCTCATGTTTCTATTCTAAGAAGAATAATTAGTTTCATTTAAAACCTAAGATATGAGAGTAAGACCTGAATTTTCCCTAAGATATAGATAAAAGGGGTTAGAGGGATTTGTTGTATGGTCCATGTGTTCCATCATAGTGTGAACTAAAGAAAAAGACTACCAATTTGATTCAGAGATAAAATGCAGTAGAAATAAAGGCAGAGAAGGAAGTGAACCCCTGCTTTGATACCACATCAAAGATGGTACGTGGGTGTTGTTGCTGTAACAAAAGGAGCTCTCATGGTAGTAGAGGTCGAAGGAAACATAAAGGTAAAGGAAAGCAAAGAACAACTAAAGAAAATGAAATAATTTGATTACAACCTTTGATAATGTCCACTTGTTTGACAAAAAGAAATCCCTAGCTTAAATAGGGATTCCATAAACGAAGAAATAGGCGAAAGGGAGAAAAGAAAACAACCCTAACCAAAAACTAATCGATCTAACATATTATTGCTTCTAAGTAGTATTCCTAACTAACTTAACACAATAAACAATTTCAATAAAAGAAAATATGATATTATCAAATATTCAATATTGAAAATACATATTTTCATTTCTTCAATATCATAATTATATACATTTCAAATTATAATACTAAATAAAATTTCATGATAACCAAAACATTTATTAATTTTGTGAGCAATATTTACACATGATTGATAATATTAAAAAATATTTTTAAAAATTTATAAATGAAAACAAATATTCAAGTTTAAAAACATTTTAATTTGTTTTTACTTTCTTCTCTAAATTATAATTAAATCTCTTTTTTTACATTAAACAAAATTATAATATGTTATTTGAATAAAATCGCATAAAGAAAAACGATTAAACTAATAGTATTTAAAATTTAGCATATATTTTTTATTTTTTGAATTTCAATCTATGTTGAATGGTGATAAACAAAATTCATGACAATGAAATTAAAATATTATATTACATTAGACGAAATGTGTTTATGCAATTGCAGTGATGAAATTATACATATTATTGGAACTCCTACTCGACTAGTGATAAGATTAGTTTTAAGTATACATGTAGATGTAAACCTTGCCTTACATGTTAGTTTTGTGAGGTTGGATTAGGTTTAAAAATTCAATTTTTAACATGATATCAGAGTCATGGGTTAGAGCCTACTTAGCGAGATTTATGTTTGTTAGATATATCATTCTACCCGTTATCGGACCTCTATTAGACAACCCATCAATGTCTAGTCCATACTCAAGATGTATATATATGGACATGAGAGGGGTGTGTTTGAAGTCCTACATTGACTAATGATAAGGTCGGTTTAAAGTATATATGTGGGTGCAAACCTTATCTTATAAGTCGATTTTTGGAGTTTAGTTAAGCTTAAAATTCACTTCTTAACACTTATGATAATGAGTTAACAAAAATTATATAAAAAAACACTTATCAAATCAGTATTTTACGTGAGTTTTATCAAACATTTCAGTTTTCCCTTAAGAACTCTTAAGGGGTTCCACTAATCTTTTACAAAGATTACATGAGTTTTACCTCTTCAGGTTTACAACAAGTATTTTTACCACTTCTGGTTCACCTAGTTAATATGACTAGTCTGAGTTTAACCACTCTTGGTTTACAAGTATTCTAACCACTTCTGGTCCTAAGTATTCTAACCACTTTTGGTCTTAAGTATTCTTACCACTTTTGGTCTTAACCTTAGACAACATGTTTAGACAAATGTTTTAATTCTCTTCAGAATTTACAACACAAATAGTGTTTAAGAGAGGATATAAGCAATAAAAAGACTTTTGTGATTTGCTAAGATTTTTCTCTCAAAAGAAATATGATCTTGAGACGATAAATGAACAAAAAAAGCTTGAGTTCATTGTTCTATTCTTCTTATATTATTATTCTCGTGCTATTATTTTTGCTTCTCTTCAAGCTTTCGTCTATATATAACTTTTTTTTCAAAGATGATCGTTAGATAAGGAAGTTGACTTCAAGAGAGTAAGTAGCCTTTAAGTTGGAGGTCAAACTTTAGTCTTCTTTATAGGGGTTAGAGTTTTATCACAGCCATAAGCAAACCGAGCTTATAGATGTGATAGAACAAGAGGGTTCAAGGGA
The DNA here is from genome assembly GCF_000741045.1 of Vigna radiata var. radiata. Classification (NCBI taxonomy): domain Eukaryota; kingdom Viridiplantae; phylum Streptophyta; class Magnoliopsida; order Fabales; family Fabaceae; genus Vigna; species Vigna radiata. The sequence goes on along the minus strand of NC_028352.1, from coordinate 25,329,201 downwards.
ATCAATCCTCGAATGTTCTTCTTCTTTTGCAATGTCCTTTTCTTGGGTGTAGTGATTATGATCATATCTTTCTGCTTTAGTGATCTACACAAATATCAAGACCAAAGTATACAAGTATTCAAACACTTTACCGTACTTGCATTAAATGTTTTGAACATGTTGGGACTTCAAGTGTGAGTCCAAGTCTCACATTAGATAGAAATGAGAAAGTAGAGTACTATATAAAGGTGAAAGACCCATTAACTCATTGCCTTAAGGTTTTGGGTAGAGAGTGGTGTTGATCCTTTATATGGTTGGACTATATCTCATTGGTATTGTGTCTCCCTGGTGAACCTCCTCTTCGATAGACCCAACAATGGTATCAAAGTTGATGTTTTATCCTGGTGACTGGCTCAGACGAGTATAATGATCCCTGTACCGAAAGTCTTCCTGGCAAAGGGTATTAAGGTAAGCGAGTTTCATTAAGATACGGCGGTGGCTACTCGTGATTGTGGTTGGTTGGGAATGCTTCCACTGGAGAGAGAGTGTACCAAAGTGTAAGGCACTACCCTTGATAGGGAGATTGTTGGGACTTCAAGTGTGAGTCCAAGTCCCACATTGGATAGAAATGAGAAAGTAGAGCACTATATAAAGGTGAAAGACCCATTATCCCATTGCCTTAAGGTTTTGGGTAGAGAGTGATGTCAATCTTTTATATGGTTGGGCTCATATCTCATTGGTAATGTGTCTCCCCGATGAATCTACTCCTTGGTAGACCCAACAAAACGTTGATAAGCATTTAGACACTATTGTGTGTTCAAGACATATTATCATTTGTCATGTCATTCATAAATGCATCGCTTGAAAAAACATACAACATGTATGATCATCATATGATATTAATATTAGATGTTTCTTCAAAGGCTATAACGTTTAGCAGTCATTCATTAGACAATGTATTCTTTAAAACACTTTTCTTAATACGCTAGCTTGTTTCTCATATAGTCTATAAGATGATTTCAAAAAGAGATACTTTCTTTTCTTAGAAGTTGTTTATGATTTTAGTACATTAGTCTTGTCTAGAAAACATTTTTCAGACATTACAAAGTATTTTTTCTTTAGGCATTATTTCTTTTCAACAACTTTTTATACACATTAATATGTCTTTTAATGCATTTTGTTAAACTTCAAAACTTGAGTTGCATCCAGCTGCACCTTCTTGTATGGCTACCTTGTTACGACTTAACTCTAGTCACTAGTCCTGCCTTTGGTATCTCTTCCTTGCAAATAAGGTAACGACTTCAGGCATGACTAGCTTTCATAGTGTGACGGGTGATGTGTACAAGGTCTAGAAACGAATTCACCGTCTTATGGCTAACCGACGATTGCTAACTATTCCAGCTTCATGTAGGCGAGTTGTAGTCTACAATTCGAACTAAGGATGAGTTTTTGGAATTAGCTCACCCTCGCAGATCACGATCCTTTGTCCTATCCATTGTAGCACATGTGTCGTTTAAGGCATAACGGGTGTGATGACTTGACATCATCTTCACTTTCTTCCGACTTATCACCAACTGTGTGCTTAAGATTCCAAACTCAATTTTGACAATTAAAGATGAAGGTTAAACTTAATTCAATACTTTGTCTATTATCTTAATAAACAATATCTATTAAAAAAAACAAAAAAGATAAAACCAATTTCTATGTAAAGAATTGAAAATATTAATAGGTTGGAAATTAAGCATTAAAACTTACTTTTATTCAGAAAAGGCAAAATATAACTGAAAAAAAAAAGCTTTCCTACATAAAGGTAAGGAGAGATCCAAAAAGTAGTTCAATATAAAATAATACTATAAATAGAATGATAATTATATAATTATTATAATCATAATATAGTAATAAAATAGAGAGAGTAGACCACGTAATCACCTAACGCCGTCACGTGCGACGGCAACCCTAAAAATACCGAACTCGCTGACGCAGCCATTCTAACGTCGTCAAAAGAGACGGCGCCGCTCCTTTCCTATTCTTCTTCTCTTTCTCTTCGTTCTCTCCCTATCCCTCTCTGAGAAACTCACTTTCTCTCTCTACAAACTCTCTGTCTCTCTCTCTTGAAATTTCATTTCAAAGAGATGCTTCTCTCTGCCCCCTTGTTTCCCTTAAAGGTAACTTTCTCTCATATTCTCTCTCTATTCGAAAACATCAATTATTGTGAAATTAATATCTCATTATTAATTATATTTAATTAATGTATTAATTTGGTGTTAGTTTTGAGTTTTGAGTGTATTTTTGCTTTTATAATATATGGTAATAACGTGTATTATTTATGTTTATTTTAATTACAGAGTTAATGCAATATTGGTTGTTAGTGTTATGGGAATTTGGTGTGTTGAGTTTTGAGTGTGAATTCCGTATTTTCTGCATTGATTTCGGATCGTTCTGACTTTTTGAGTGTGTGAGAGTGAGTGTTGAGTTGTTTCTTTTTTATTTTTGGGGTGTTTGATTGGATCATATAAGGAACTCTTTTTTAATTGTGTTTAGTTGTTTCTCTTTGGTTCATCATGCTGTTTTGTGTTCTTGAGAGAGTTTTCTTTTTCAACTGATATGAAGTTGATAACACCAATACTAAGGTGAGAGTGGAATGCTTCTGTTTTATTGAGTTTGTTGATGAAGTTGGGGTGGTACATAAACACTTCTATAATATGGCTATGCTGAATGAACTCTTTTAAATGGTGTTCATTTCACGGTTTGATTTTGTTTCCTTTTGTGGTTGTTTTACAAGTTGGAGGGGATTTGGCTTAAAATTTGGATGAGTTTCTATTTACAGATTTATATGATAAAGTTTGGCGGGTTCAGGCCGGGGTTTACACTGGAAAACTAATCTATTTCAGAAAAAAAAGTTATAAGATTTTTTTTATCATTAAATGAATATTTACTATTAATCTTTATCTTCAGTTCTGATTTAATTTTTGGTCTGGTTTTTCAATTTGGAAGAATATGTTTAACTGAAGCAAGAATACTGGTGGAGTAATGATTGTGAATTCCCTTTGTTTTCTTGTCTGATTTTCCATTCAACTTTCACATTATGGATCGTTACTATAGATTGATGGTCTGACATTTTATTCTCTGTTATAGGGATAGAGTGTGTTCACCAGGCTGATGAGGGTGCCATTGGTGGTTTTGTTGATGTAAGAAGCTGTATACTGCTGTCTATTTCAGAATGGGTGCCGTTTGTTGTGTTGCTGCCAAAGACAAAACTTTACAAAGTGCATCACCCAGTGAAATCATACATCGGAATATTCGATATTCTCCAACATGGAACTTTCGGTGGGATAATCGAGGGCGTGTAGCTGGTGAAGATACTGCAGTAACTTGGTTTTCTAATGGTATTAGCAGGAATGATGGACTGGAGAATAAAAATGAACTCTCGTATGCATCGGACGATGGAAGCCCGTTGCAGAATTATCAAAGGAATAGATGCCAAAAAGCCGCAGTCATAGAAGGAACTGCTAGGAACCTGATAAATTCACCTTCAGGTAAATTTAATCAAATCAACTCCCTGGCTTCAATCATAATTCATATACCAACTCGAGTTGGATTGTTTAGAATTGGAATTTTATCAGTCATTTCATATTCTCTTCATTTACTATTTGATGAGAAAAATGAGGAACCTATTAATTAGAACGTAAAATATAATCATGCAAATCAAGAGTCTATCTGGAAGATGTGAAACTATTCATTGATGTACATCATGGTTGGAAACAGAGCGATTTTTTCTTATGTGTCTTTCTCGTAAGCTATCAGACACAAGAAATATTGAAAATTAGCAGAAAATATGGTTAAAATTTTAATTCAACAAACAGAACATATTTTGCTTTTTATTCTGGCTAACACAATAGCAAGTCTGTAGATTAACCATTTCTGAACAATGGGGCTAAAACAAAAGAAAGTTATCAGTTTGGAGTAAGATGCTGCATAGCATAAATTAATGTTTGTTATACTAAAATTAATATTCACAAACCAAAAAAAGGAAATGAAGATGGTGAGTCGAAAAGCACCCTTTCTAGAAATGTAGGAATTATTTTGGGTTAGACGTGGGGTGTTGGAATGTGGCAGTTTCTGAGAGTCTTTGTTGCAAGTTAGATCATCCTTTTTCTTTTTCCGGAGACAGGTGTTGCAGGTGATGATTATAAGAACAACATAAACAGAAATATAAATGAGAGCAATTTAGTTTCATGTCTTGCAATTAAATTGTCATATTTTCTTAGACATTACATGTCGATTTGTCTTTCTTGTTGGCTAAAAGGAAGCGTTGCATATGGCCAAGGAAGAAAAGCTTATACTTATATCTTCGTTCAAATAGCTTATTGATTTATTTTCATTGACTGTTGATGTTTGATAATCTGGCATATATGTTTGTGTCAATTGTGCACACATGGTTAAGTAATAAATCTCTCTCCAGTTCATCACAGCGTCTTTGAAATAAAAATAAAATGAAAGTTGGTTGATTTGTAGATCTGACATGTTTGTTTATGTTTATCTCAGATCAAACTATTTCAAGGAATGTCTCAATAAATGTGAGCATGGAACAGGTGAGGTTGTAATTATGAAGGAATCTGCTGTTACTTTTATGTTTTTATCAATAGTTTTTGTCTGATTTCTTGGATACACTTCGTACTTCTGCATTACTATGCAGGCGAAGGGGTTGGCAGAATCATCAACAATATCATGCCCGTATCCCACAAAATCTCTACATTCATTGCCTTCTACTTCTTCACCAATATCTCCTCAGCCATACGATAGTCACCCATTCCCATCCAGCTCAACCACTTCAAGGTGGCCTTGCCATTCCACAGGAGAGCAAGTATCTTATCAAGTTTCTGATAGCCAAACCTTGGGATATAAGACACCAAGCAACTCTTATGCATCTGAAGAGAGGCCAGTGTTGCCTTCATGCAGCAATGAATCTGGTATGCATTCCCATGGCGGGTCTTCAGGTAATTGGTCTAGGTCTGGCTTTTCTGAGCTAACTGGCAGTTCCTTCAAAGAAAGATGGTCATTTGATAGTGAGTCATTTGGTTTTAATTGTGAAAGGCTGGTTAGATCCAGTAGTCGGTTTTCAAATTCTCCAGTTGATTTCCAAACATGTGGTGTTTGCTCAAAACTTTTAACTGAGAAGTCTTCTTTGGGCACCCAAAAGATAATTGCTAGTAATGACCTTTCTGTAGTTTCTGTCCTTATCTGTGGGCATGTTTATCATGCTGAATGTTTGGAGTGTTTGACACCTGAAGTCAACAAGTATGATCCACTTTGTCCAGTTTGCACTTTTGGTGAGAAATATACTCTTAAGTTGTCTGAAAAAGTTCTGAAAGCTGAAATGGATTTGAAGGCTAAAAATAAGAAATCAAGAAACCGAATTGTGGACAGTGATATTGACGATAATTCTGTTGTGCATGAACACTTTAGAGAAAAATGGCGTCAAGCTAGCAAAGGTCTTCGAATTGATTCTAGTTCTAGTGGGAGAAGCTCTAATGGGAAACCTTTTCTTAAGAGACATTTCTCATTTGGCTCAAGGAGTTCCAAACCCATGCTAGATAATCAGTCAAGCCGGAAAAAAGGCTTCTTTTGGGCAAAATCTAGCAGAGAATAAGCTGCTTTGGGCTTGTTGAAAGGTAAGTTCCATTTTCTTCATTGTTTTGCTCTCGAGTTTATGACAATAAGAATCTTCTACTTTCCCCTGTTGTAGTCGGCAGGTTATTTCCTATGTTTTCAAATCCAAATCAAACCTGCGAGTCAGGTTAGGTCATCACCAAGAAACTGCATGTTCATAAACTAGTGAAAAACAAATATGACGATGGTGAACCAGTTGAACCATTTAAAATGAAAACACGGTTGAAGTACTTCGCCTTTTTACCCTCCATTAGAGCTTTTAAAATTGTTTTGGTTTTTAATTTAAACATGTTTAAAACTCAGACTTTCACTATTTATTTGTCCAATGGAGGGAATATGGGAGTATGTGATGCAATGAATGAATGGTTTAACTCGAATTTATATCTACAAGTTTTTCCCTTTCACCCTTTATATTTTATCTGCGTTTGCATTCGATGAGAAATTTTACCTCCTTCTTTTTAGTTATTTGAGGTGCCACTAGCATGTGTTAGACTCATTTTAGTTTCATTTTCGTTATGTTAGAACAAATTTTAAATATTCTTGTCCGTGACTTTATTTATTTATATAAAAATCTTTGCAAAATTTCCCTGGTTTTGTTTACATGTATATGACATTTTTTTGTATCTCTATGACAAAACCCAGGTTCAACCTACTTGAAACATAAAATCTTTGACATCTCTCTTTGCTTGTTATATTACCTATTTAATTTTTGAAAACACTGCCTGGGCGTATCCAGATTTCACTGGGTTTGATTCCTTGGTATCATGCACCAGAATTTGACTTCCAAGTTAAACTTTTTGAAAAATTAAGCTCCAGAAATCTCAGCAGTTATTTTGAACGTAATTTTCGTTTATTTCTCCTTAAAGCAGGTTCTGTTGTTGAACTTCTACACAGCCTCAGATAAAATGTCCGAGGAAATGGCAAGATGACATTCATCAAGCTTTGATTTATGATCTGTATACACTAATACATGATTTCTAAAGGTTTAGAAGCTGGAATTTCTCTGTAAAGAAGAAATATGAAACTGAAAAGATACATATAGGAAGACAAAGATAGTGTTTAGAAATCAATGGTTTTGCTATTTTGTACAGATTGATTAGATTATTGCATATGGATACAATTCATTCTTGGAAGATGTTCTGTTGTCCCTTGTTATGCTGATATGTAATGCAATATAAATGCCATAGGCCATTGGCAGATTCTGGTGCTGACCTATGGTCTTCAAAGATTGTTAGGCAATAGCAATTAGTTTGTATGACACAAATTTATTGTTAAATTGTGATATTTGAAGAACACTTAATCACTTCGAACATTTTATTTACCATATTTTAGTATATCTATTATAGATATGCTTTCCTGTTCTTTCTTTTTTCTCTGTAATGTTCTGTTTTGTTGCTTGATAACAATTAGTCAGGTGGTCTTACTGCTTTATTTTTTCTTCCCACATAATAATGGAAGAAATAGGCAGAAAAAGTTGACTGAGAAATTAAGTGTCAAAAGGACCAATCAATTATCATGATAAATTTTCTACGAGAGAATAGATGTTTTACTATCAATATAAATTTTATGTTGATTTGAATACTTATATTAGTAATTATACTCAAAAAATTTCTATCAATCCATCTATTGTAAAGATATTGTTTGACATATATTTTTTTTTTAATTTTAAAGAAATATAGTGGTGGAATCTAGAGGTGTTATTTTCACATACTTTGTATCGGAACAAACTTATTATTTTTCTTAGTGGAAGAACTTAGGTCAAATCAATGGTTTTTGTTGTTAAAATGATTTATATTTTCTTCCTTTGCAGTGATGTTGGAAACAATATTAGAAAAAAAATTAACAACTTTTTTTTACAATATATATTTAATAATTTTTAATTAATTTGTTTTATTTTTAATTTTTTAAAAATAAATTTAAACAGACTAATAAAATAGTGACACATATTTTATTATAAAAAATTATTAAAAAAAGTTGTTAAAACTATTAATTAATAATTAACTTTATGCAAACATGAGTTGCACGCACCATGTTTCATGTTTCATGTTACTTGTTGACTCCACGTTGAATCACATCACCAAAACTCTTAAAAACCCAAAAATAATGCTACTGGTGAGAAGACTTGCGTGCACGTTTCAATTAGTGATTTTTGTTACTAATCTTGATTAAGGTCCACTAATATGCCCTCATTAATAGTGACTTCACATTACTCGAAGAAGACGTTTATTAATTAATCATAAATACCAATTATTGGGTGACAAAAAAGTCTTATGTTTAATCACACCAAGGTGGTACGTGGTGTATCTTACGTATAAGTCTTATTTGTTACCACTTACAAAGACTCATTAATTAAATTGTATAGTTACGTGACATTAGGAATGACAACGAATATTTTTGAAAAAGTTTAAAACAAGATTTTTATGTAAATTGTTCAAATTCCCCACTTTTAATATATTTCTCTTTCGTATTATTAGATAATTAACTTAATACTTGGGAGGTTACAAAATATAGTAAATTGTTTGATAAAAAATTACCGTTCAGAAATTAGTTTAGAAATAAAATAAATTGTGTTATGTAAAGATCTAGAAAATGGTAGTAGCAGTTTAAAAATAGTGAGACTCCACTATTTTAATATTAAAGAGTTTTAATATAAATAATTTAGTTATGAACGAGTTTCATTATTTTAAAACGCGTTATCTTTCTACAAAACACTTTTCTAGAGTTATTTGATTTCTCTCTAGGAGTTCTCGTCATTTGTTTGTCTGACAAGACCGTAGGATTGATCCTTAGCGTAACTTCTTAAATTTGGACCGATTAGTTTCTCCGTTGGAATAAGTTGAGTTTCAATAATTTTTCTCTGGTATTTTCTCATATTGGTTACATATGGACCTCGCTCAGCTTGGAAGTGTCTTTTGAGTCTTTACTGAGTGGTTCTAATAGTGTAACCTGATTGTGTTTCTTTTGTAGGAGTGGTTTGACCATCTATCACGTAAGGGAAGCTAACTACCACTTTTAGATGTTGTTGATGCTTTCATAAACTATTATGTATGTTGAATTTGATCTCAGATTGATAGTCATTTATGGGAAATTATGATTGCTTGTTGCATGAGTTCTTGTTTTGATGGTCTGTGAATAATTTTAAAGTGTTGTTTTAGTTTATTGAATCAATACTGAAATCTATTCTGGTTATTATGATGTTGTATTGTTTAAATTGCTTCATTTTGTTGAAATTGATGTCGAATTGTGATTTGGTAATACGATAGAATGTTGGTTAGAAATTGGTCTAGAGTTGGTAATTTGACAAGTGAAATTGCATGGGAACTATTCTTTGAGTGAGTTTAATATTAGGATTATGTGTTTGTATCATTCAAGACTTGGTTAGCTTCTTGTTTTACTAAAATATAGTATTTTTTGCTAAATTTGATGTTTGGGTTGTGGTGGTTGTTGGTTTGATATGATGTATTGAGTCGTTGGCCAATTGAGAAAATTAGTATTCAATCTGATGTTTAAATATGTTTTCGAATCAATCATAATATCAAGAATATCAATTTGGTCATTTGGATAGATCTTTAGTGCAATTAGATCAAAATTTGAAGCTTATGGTTTCTAATGTGATGTTGAGTGCCACTGATATGGCGTTGAGCACTAGCCTTCTAGCTAGTGACATGGGTTTTGGCCTTTGGACATGTGGCACTGAGCGGAGATTTTGTACCACTGAGCGCTAGCCTTCTAGTGGCCTTGGTTTGGACACAGGGTGTTGAGCGGTGGTCCTGTACAGTTAAATGTGCCCTTTTATGAGTTATGTTTTTGGTTTTCTATGTTTCCATACACTGAATTGAGTTAATTTTAGTAATAGTGATTCAATGTGTATAACTGAAGGAGATTGTTAATGCTTTGATAATTTTAAATATGAATGTAATTATGGTTAAAGTATAATTGTAAACATTTATATTGTTCGTCCATGTATGATATTATGATAATGAAGAGTTGTTACTGATTATGTGAATGATATATGTGTTTGGCTTAACTCCATGGATCTTGTGAATAGATTCTATGGTAGCGTTTAGTAGTTATGTGTTCGGCATACATCGATGGATCTTGTGGTGAGATGTTATAGTGGGGTTTAGTAGTGTATTGCATTGATACAAAGACTCAATGTTGGGGTTTATTCTAACACTCCAATAACCATCTCATCTCAAGTAGAGAAGGGGATTATGTCGTGAGGAGTAGTTGGATATCCCAGTCTATGGACTATAATTGGTAGATGGACTAACCTTATGTGCTAGTTTGGGTGGGAAAGTTGTTTCATCATTACAAATGTAGAACTCATCATAGTTTGACATCAATACATGTATACATGTATCTGGATAGTCAAGTCTAGTATTTATGAGTGCATGTGTTAGGATTCATTGATATGATTATTTTTGTGTGTTAAAATCTATATACATGTTATAAAACTCTTTTGGTACATTAGCTTACCATTTTTTCTCTATTTGTATGTATGTTTGTTTCTTCTTGTTTTGCAATTATCATTTGAATGGTATGAGGAGAGGAAGATGTCTCCATTGATCACGTATTGGTTGGTGATGGAACTAGAATAGGAGATTTTTTTAATATTTCATGTTTTACTATATTTTACTTCTTAATATTTTTCTTAAAGTTAAATGTTATTAGTTTTCAATAAAAAAATAACATGATGTCATAATAAGAATTATTAATCATAAATCCAAAACACAATTATTTGTTAAAAATTATTTATTTATTTCAAATTTTGATTATATGTGAAAGTTAGATATTCTGTGTAAAAAAAACCAGAATGTTGTAAGTTTGGAAAGAATGAGTGGGAGATTGCATTGAATAACATAAGTCAAGGAAGATATGGAATGTTGAAGAACTCAAGTAGAAAAGAACTTCAAATTCTAGTTTATTTTTATTGGATAATGATAATTAGATAACAATATTTTTTGACAACATTTAAACATCATATACGTGTCATTTTGTGATTGGTCCAAAATTATTCCATAATCAATAATAATAATCATAAACACTACCATCGACTAATCACAGAATGACACGTTGATAATGTTCAAATATTGTAAAATATATATAAAAAAAAAGAAATACTAATTAAACCCAAAATACAAATAAAAAATAAAATAAACTAACTAAAAAAACATTTATCTAAGATATCAAATAACCTAATATATCTAACAATTAATATTTACATAAATATTTTGAAATTCAGCCACAATATCTTTATATTTTAGTTTGTTACGTTCTTATATTCTTTTGGTTATTTATTTAACAATCTTGAGTTAGTATATTCTCTATGTTGTTATATATTTATAGATTTTTGTAAACTTATTATTATATAGAAAACAATAATAGGTAAGATAAGTTTAAGATATAACTAATATTATTATAAATATTAGTGTTTATATTTATCTCATACTTAAATCTCATGTTCATTGAATATTTTGGACCTAATAAGAATAATAATAATTTTCGTCCCAATAACAAGAAAATACAAGTTAAACCGTATTTTTTAAAAGATATGACAGAATATGAGTGTTAAAATATATNTAATATCTAAAAATATCTGTTTTGGATTTTAATAATTAAATTGTTCCATGAATTACGGAGGTTAAAGTACCTGTACAATTTTTAGCTAACCATTAAAAAGTCAGAGTAATACTTACGNTGATAAACTGCGTATAAATTGAGTGGTAAACTTTATAAAATAATAATTTAAATATTAAAANATATAATTAAATGTTTAACATTTTTAATAAAACGCTTGTTGAGAGGTATTTTCAACTAATATTATTCTATTCACGTATAATTTAAAATAATATATTTTTTATTTTTAATATTGTATATTTTGTTATATACTATTTTTTTAATATTTGAAAGTGATAAAAGATTAAATAAGATAAAATTAATCTAAAAAGATCCTTATGTAAATTATAATCAAACAAAATGATAAAAGATTAGATCAGATAAAATGAAACTAATCTTTAAAGATATTCTTATGTAAAATATACAATCAAACAAATCTAGATAGAAGTACAAGTGAGAGTCTATAAAAGTTGCAAAAAAGGGAGAAAAATCCATTTGTTAGATTGACATTCTTTGAAGAAATGAGTGAGTTTGGAGAGAATTGGTGTGAAGAACTCTTTAAAGCTATGGAGGTCAACTCTACCATGCTTGATCAATGGTCGGTAGATGTCAAGTGTCAAGAAAAACCCTACAACTTACAAAGTGAATCATTGCCTCAACAAAACTTGCATGACTATCCTCCAACACAACACAATGCAAACATGACTAACGTTGAGTCAGCTTTGATTCCGCTATCCAACAATCTGCCAAACACGCAGATTGAAGAGAATTGGTGTGAAGAAATCTCTAAAGCTTTTGAGGCCAACTCCACTGTGCTTGATCGATGGTCGGTAGATGTCAAGTGTCAAGAAGAACCCTACAACTTACAAAGTGAGTCATTGCCTCAACAAAACTTGCTTGACTATCCTCCAACACAACACAATGCAAACATGACTAATGTTGAGTCAGCTTTGATTCCGCTACCCAACAATCTGCCGAACACGCAAATTGGAGAGAATTGGTGTGAAGAAATCTCTAAAGCTTTTGAGGCCAACTCCACCGTGCTTGATCGATGGTTGGTAGATGTCAAGTGTCAAGAAGAACCCTACAACTTACAAAGTGAATCATTGCCACAACAAAACTTGATTGACTATCCTCCAATGCAACACAATGCAAACATGACTAACGTTGAGTCAACTTTGATTCTGTTACCCAACAATCCACTAAACACACAGAGCCAGAATGGGGATCCTTCAACGCAACGTCGACAACACAAACCAAGGAACACATGGACCGATGAAGAACACATGTATGTATTCAAATTCATCTTTTCATTATGGGTTAAATGTATTTTTAATATTTCCATTTTCGCATAAAATTGAAATTTGCTTGTCTGAAAATTCAAACATTTTATTCTCCAAACATTAAAAATAAATGGATATACTTTTTTTTATAATCTAATTATGTTAAATTTTTTTGACGTGTCAAACACCTTGGCTAACATTTGAGTTGTTTTGTTTCATTTGATACATTTCCATTTCAATATCATTTGAGAATGCATTTGACACATTAAGAAAATTAAACAATTTTATAAAATTTCTATTATTTTTAAAATTTGAGAATCAAAATGTATCAAAATTTGTGTCAAAGTAAGCTTATGAAGTAAGATTTGTATCATTATTTGATGTAGGTTATTTCTTAGAGGACTTCAAAAGTATGGCATGAGTTGGAAAAGAATTTCAAAAGAAATTGTGCAAACGAAAACACCGAGTCAATTGGCCAGTCATGCTCAAAAATATTTCGAACGTCAAAAAATGCTACCATCAAAAAGAAAAAGAAAAAGCATTCATGATATAACTCCTCCTCTTTATGTTCAAGTAAATGTTCCTCTTAATGGTGATATAACTCAAAATTTCTCCATGCAAAATATTAGTGTTCCTAATAATATTCATCCACTCGTCTACGCTCCTACTCAAAATTTCTACATACAAAATGTTCCAGCTGCTAATGTTCTTCCACCTGCCTACACTCTGATGCAAGATATCTCCAACAAGGATATTCAAGGGCAACAACAAATGCCACCTTTCACTCCACCATATTACAACAGTTATTGTAAATGAATTTATACATTCTGATTGCAAAACTTGTCAAAATAATTCTTATTTTTATGTTATTTTTATTCATTATTAGAGAAAAATACAATTTATCTTTCAATTCAAATACTTCATGATGTAAACTTTGCAAAATTTAAACACGTATTTCAATATACCATTTAACTATGTAAATATTTGTTTTTGTGTATCACACAAGTTCAAGTTTTGTTGTTATTTTATGTATGTATAAGTGTGCAAGACTCACATATTATATATACCTTACAATACTATTTTAGGATATTTTCTTTTAATATTTTATGTTTTATTATATACTATTTTGTAATATTTGTTAAAGTTAAATTTTATTATTTTTCAATAAAAAAAAAAACATGGCGTCATATAAGAATTATTTACCCTAAATCCAAAACACGATTATTTGTTACAAAATTTTACTTATTTCGAATTTTGATTATAATTTTAATTTTAAGCTAATCATGTTATTCAGTATAGATTTTAATTATGTTACTTATACAATCTTAGAAATTGTTAAAAAAAACTATATAATATGAAAAACTTGATTAATTTTAGAACGTAAAAGAGATTTGCAAATGAGAAAATACATGCAAATGTGACTTTAATTAGAAAAAAATGCCTTAGTCATTATAAAAATATAGAGTTTTATTGGGAATTATTTTTCGCATTACCAGTTGTTCTTCTAATCCTTGAAAAATACAGTTTTTACAGTTATGGAAACGGTTGGAAAAAGCAGCATTGATAAGTAATTATCACTGGTTTTTTCTTTGCTGCTATCTTCGGGGATTTTGGAAAACTTCCGATATTTGTAGAAGTTTCCAAAAATTGCAAAATCTAGCTAGAGCTTAGAAATCGCTGCTACTTACTGAGGTTTTAAAATCGATGCTACTTACTTAGATCAAAATTGATGCTAGAAATATACAGAAAATATAAAGAAAAGGTTTTAAAAAATATAAATATAAAAAAGGTGATCTTTAAAATAATGAACTTTATTTATAATTCACTATTATTATTAACATATTATAAAAATCTACACTACTATTATATTACTGGTTATTCTCACAAACATCAAAATGTAATATATTAACTATTGCGTAAATGTCACAATGATATCTTTCAATTTTTTTTTATTGTTTTGAATATAGTTTAAAAATAATAACACAAATTTAGAATGAGCAGTAAGAAAATAGAAGATAAAATTACAGGAGTGGTTTGAAAGTGAAAAAAAATATCTAATTATTAATAAAATTAATTTTGAAATTAAAATTAAAAAAATATTTAATAAGAGAATATATACTTATATATATATATATATATATATATATATATATATATATATATATAAGAAATACTAATTAAACTTAAAATACAAATAAAAAATAAAATAAACT
>NC_028352.1:25307249-25313892 GCF_000741045.1 Vigna radiata var. radiata | reverse complement strand
TGATAAACTGCGTATAAATTGAGTGGTAAACTTTATAAAATAATAATTTAAATATTAAAAAATATAATTAAATGTTTAACATTTAAAAAAAAACGCTTGTTGACAGGTATTTTCAACTAATATTATTCTCTTCACGTATAATTTAAAATAATATTCTTTTTTATTTTTAATATTGAATATTTGGTTATATACTATTTTTTTTAATATTTGAAAGTGATAAAAGATTAAATAAGATAAAATAAATTAATCTAAAGAGATCCTTATGTAAAATATAATTAAACAAAGTGATAAAAGATTAGATAAGATAAAATGAAACTAATCTTTAAATAAATCCTTATATAAAATATACAATCAAACAAATCTAGATAGAAATATAGGTGAGAACCTATAAAAGTTGCAAAGAAAGGAAGAGAAATTCATTTGTTCGATTGACATTTTTTGAAGAAATGAGTGAGTTTGGAGAGAATTGGTGTGAAGAAATCTCTAAAGCTTTTGAGGTCAATTCCACCGTGTTTGATCGATGGTTGATGGATGTCAAGTGTCAAGAAGAACCCTACAACTTACAAAGTGAATCATTGCCTCAACAAAACTTGTTTGACTATCCTTCAACACAACACAATGCAAATATGACTAACTTTGAGTCAGCTTGTATTCCGCTATCCAACAATATGCCGAACACGCAGATTGGAGAGAATTGGTGTGAAGAAATCTCTAAAGATTTTGAGGCCAACTCCGCCGTTCTTGATCAATGGTCGGTAGATGTCAAGTGTGTAACGCCCCGGCAACTTACAGGGACTGTTGACTACCCCCACAAATCACCACGAGACTTTCCAGTGTGCTTTGTCCTCACTCGCACACTTTCCGGGAAAACTTCCCGGAAGGTCACCCATCCCAAAATTACTCCAGGCTAAGCACGCTTAACCATGGAGTTCTTAAGGGTTAGGCTACCGAAAAGTAAATGCATTTTGGTGATATGGGTAGCCAAATCAATTCCTTTAAGCTATCCTTCAACTGTATAGTCCCATACCTATACAGTCTCCAGATCCCTCTCATTCCGGTGTATGTTCGATTCGTCCATGTACCCCTTCCACTAGAAGCCTGCCAAGAGCCGCTCCTTGTCGGTGCGATCACTCCCCGACCTCGTCAGTGCCCGGGTGTCACATGCCCACTAGCTTCCGCTTGGTTCGTCTTCGAACCACACCGTACTGGGATAGGCTAGGCTCTGATACCATCTGTAACGCCCCGGCAACTTATAGATGTATTGTGATGCATCATATCAAGGGCTCGGATGTGTTTTGATGCAAAGTGGAAGACCAGTGGCATATGCATCTCGTCAGTTAAAGGTGCATGAGAAGAATTATCCAACGCATGATATCGAGTTGGCTGTTGTGGTGTTTGCCTTAAAGACGTGGAGGCACTATCTCTATGGGGCATGATTTCAAGTTTTTAGTGATCACAAAAGTTTGAAATACCTGTTCGATCAAAAGGAGTTGAACATGCGTCAAAGGAGATGGATGGAGTACCTAAAAGATTATGACTTTGAGTTATTGTATCATCCAGGAAAAGCAAACGTCGTTGCAGATGCCTTGAGCANAAGACGAATTCAAATGTCTGCTCTGATGGTGAANGAGTTAGAGCTCATAGAGAAGTTGCGGGATATGAATTTNGGGTTGCAGTTGAATCGAGATCATATATGGTGTAGTCACTTGACAATTACCAGCGATTTCTTAAAGCAAATAAAGGCAGAACAAGTAGAAGATTTGAGACTGCAACATATCGTGGAGTTATTGGGTACTGATCAGGCCAAGGATTTTGTCTGAGGGGCAGATGGTATTCTTCGGTTCCGGAATAGAGTGTGCGTTCCAAAGAAACCATAATTGAGAAGGATGATCTTGGAGGAAGGGCATAAGAGTCGTCTTAGTATACACCCAGGTATGACTAAGATGTATAAGGATTTGAAAGAATCGTTTTGGTGGGATGGAATGAAGAAGGATGTGGNAGATTTTGTGTTGTCCTGCTTGGTTTGTCAGAAAGCCAAGGTGGAGCACCAGAGGCCGGGAGGAATGTTGCAACAATTGGAGATTCCTCANTGGAAGTGGGANAGTATCTCGATGGATTTTGTAACTCACTTACCTAGATCATTGAAGGGTCATGACTCCATCTGGGTGATCGTTGATAGACTAACGAAGAGTGCCCACTTTTTACCGATCAAACTGTGCATGTCAATGGGAAAGCTGGCGGAGTTGTATATCCAGGAGATAGTAAGATTNCACGGGGTACCTGCGAGTATTGTATCTGACCGAGATCCAAGATTCATATCGAGGTTTTGGCAGACATTGCTAAGAGCTTTAGGTACACAGTTGAGAATGAGTTCAGCGTACCATCCTCAAACCGATGGTCAATCTGAAAGGACTATTCAGTCCTTAGAGGATTTGTTAAGAACGTGTGTGCTAGATCATCTTGGAGGTTGGAATGAGATCTTACCCTTAGTAGAGTTCACTTACAACAACAGTTACCACTCCAGCATCGGAATGGCGCCTTTTGAAGCCTTGTATGGGAGAAGATGTCGAACACCTTTGTGCTGGTATCACGATGGGGAAGCAGTGACAGTGGGGCCTGAATTATTGCAGATAACCACACAGAAGGTAAAGTTGATTCAGGAGCGGATGCGGGCAACACAGAGCAGGCAAAAATCTTATGCCGATAAGAGAAGGAGACCGCTAGAGTTTGAGACAGGAGATCATGTGTTTCTACGGGTGACACCGACAACTGGAGTTGGGAGAGCTATTAAGTCAAAGAAGTTGTCACCGAAATTTCTCGGACCGTATGAGATTCTTAGGAGAATCGGACCAGTAGCTTATGAGGTAGCGTTGCCACCTCAGTTGGCGAACTTACATAATGTGTTTCATGTATCTCAGTTGAGGAAATATGTTCCAGACGCGACTCATGTGCTAGAGGCAGATGATATCCAAGTTAGAGAGGATCTAACTTTGGATACTAGACCAGTGCGAGTCTTAGATGAGCAAACTAAAAACCTAAGAGGAAAGGATATTCGCATGGTGAAAGTGCTTTGGAACGAAGGGACTCAGGAAATGACTTGGGAATTAGAAGAGTATATGAAGAAAGAGTATCCATATCTTTTTCCTGAATAAAAACATTTTCGAGGACGAAAATTTTTGAAGATGGGAAGAATGTAAGACCCTAAAAAAAAAATTATAGAGTTAATTTTGTTGGTGATATTTCCTTGTTGGTTTAGTGGTTGTTTTCAATTCTTGCTTAATGAATAAATTATTTACTTATTTTATTCATTTATTTGATTTTTTCAGTAGGTTTGAAATTGTTGTGCTTTGGTTATTAATTATTTTATTCATCATGGAGTCTACGAGTTTAAGTTGTGGTGCAGAGAAAGGTTATTGGTGGGGCCACTTAGTTAAAATTATGGGTAATAAATAAAATAAATAAAGGAGAATTAGTTTTTTTTTTATAGTTTTATGAGTATCTTTTCCGAAAAGATAGGCAACAAAAGAGAAAACCGTTAAGGTTAGTAGGATTATGGGTTATTAAAGTGGAGAAGTGAAGGGAGAATAGAACATATTTTCTGGTTATAAAGTCTGAAAAACAGAGAGAAAAGGAGAGCGTATGTGTGACATAGTGGCTGGAAAAATCAAAGGAATTGTTTGAAGTTATTTAAGNCAAAGACGAGAGCCGNAGAGAGGTGGAAGTTTTGGCTGGAAACCTTGGGTAAAGAAAGGAGTCTAGGATCATCCAAGGTAAGGGAAGCTCACCATTGTTATGTGTTTAGAGATTGTTATTTTATACTGTGTTTCTCGTTATGCTCTATCTCAATACTACTTATTATTTGATCAAAGCGTGATAAAATCTGTAGTGCATGGTTACATGAACACTATGTATTTCGTAATATAAAATATGATTATAAACTCTTTTCGTGGTAGGGTTAGATACATATGTATTATATTGAGAGTATATAGAAGATCAGTTTCATTGCATTGTGATGTTTGGAGTATTTAGCATGANCGATGATATGAACTTGATGATTTAGGTATTAATCCTTTTTACCCTAGTTTTATGNGTATATTGTTTCGGGGAGTGGGTGTTGGTCTTTTGCATGAGAAATCGTTTCCCTGTTTATTTCATAGATAATCCATACTGGTTTATGTGGTGAGTCCTAGAAGAGTAGGGTGTATGCATTGGTTTTGTTTTTAAATTACTGATGTGAATAATTGTAGCACAGAACCGTTTAGGTTCTGTTTCTGCGAACTTTTGGTATTTGCATCCATAATGAACGTTGTATATACTCTCTAACCGAGAGTGGCACGCGAGGGGTATATATATATGGATGGAANAATTTTCATGATATTTGTGGGAAGAGCAATGGGTTATGTGTATGTATGTTTATAATATATGTTAGGGGATGAAGAGAGTGGAGAGTGAGGGTGATTTTGATAGAGAGAGCATTGTGGATCTCGGCCTGAGAGGGGAAGATAGAGTTGCATGTTTTTTTTACGTTGCAGGTTTTGAGTGGTTAGAATACTTTAGATGATAGAAGAGAGGAATGGTGGATAAGAAAAGTTAGGGTGGAAGGTTCAGTGTGTGTATGATAATGGAGAAAGAAAAGAGTTGGGTATAGAAATTTTTTTTAGGAAGTGAGAATATTGACCTATAAAAAGGAAAACCTGGATAAATATCAGTTGGGGTGGTGGCTTAGGTGACTGCGGTGGTCTTCTGAATGATCATGTCGAGGGCTTTGATTTTANTTAGAACTTTCTCTGAAACTGTAACCACTTTGTTTTAAAGGAAAATCAATTGGTTGAAACCCCAAAATAGACTATTATTTCTGTGAAACGTTGTATGGAGTTTTGTGTTGTACTGCTGGGAGTTTAAGTGCTTAAAGTGAGGCTATAATGTAGTTATGGGAAGATAACGCATATCAGTGTTGGTGCAGTACTATTTTTTTTTATATAGGTGTGATTTATTTGGATACAAGCAATGAATATAATATTTGAAAAGTTAGTAATTGAATGAAGTTATATTCGAAATGACGTTATAAAAGAAGAATTTATTACTGACATTAGTACGTTAGTTTTTATTATAAATTATATTACGTTAGTTTATATGTATAATATATTATATATGTTAGTGAATGACTTTATTGATTAGGTTGTTATATAAACAGTATTATATTAGGTTAGTGTAGGAGGGATATTATATAAAAAAAATATATAAATATATATATATATATATATATATATATATATATATATATATTAGGTGGTGCAGGCGAAAGAATTTCTTTTATGTAATATTTAATTTTGTTTTATTGGTTCACGTGAATTTTTTTGTGTTATGATGTGAGGGCATTAATAGTAATATGTTTACATGCATTAAATTTTGAAAAAGGTTGCATACGTGAATAAAATATACCAAATACGGATCATGGGGTGCATGAGTATGAGTTAGTTAGATTTAAATTCAACAGCGATGTGATTAGTGTTTATTAGTCATGATATTTTTGATATGACTTTGTCTGTGCTAGAATATTATGGATTTGATATAGATGTTAGGGTGATTAAGAATGTATGATGATAATAATACACTAGTAATATCAAAGGTACTCATATAATTATGTGTATTCTCATTGCGTCGGTGTAAAAACTGAGGTAATACTTTTCCTCTTTCGAGAGGGTAGAAAGGTAGGTCTCTTCGTCTATATGAGGCGGTAGAAGAGGCAAGGTTCGAGTGCCACTCTTTCCTCTTTCGAGAGGGTAGAAAGGGTAGGATGTCTCGCCCGTAGGTTTTCCAATCGAGCTGAGTATAGTGCCCGTTGTGAAAGTAGCGGAGTTTTTACTCATAAGTCTTGAGGAGCAGGGGAGATAGATCTGAAGCTGCGATGGAGGATGACTCGAACTATCCTGTTTTGGTGAACAGGTGTCCTGTTTTGGTGAACAGGTTGTATATGAGAGAGTACAAAGAGACAGTGTGTATCTTCTGTATTTATTGATTTTGGTGTACTTAATTGAATACGTCATGTTAACCATATCACTTTGTTAATTAGTAATTGATGTGTTGATGTTGTATTTGAATATGGTAGCTTACCCTTATTGTTTGTGTGTGAATGCGATGATCGTATAACTCGTGTNGTTATACGGGAGCAGATGTTGATACAGATGTTCCAGTTGATAATTAGAGCGNAAAGAAGTCGGGAATGGAATCGGGAAAGATTCTCTTTGTTTTTGAACATTTTCAGTTAAATTGAATTATGTTATTTTATTTCAGTTGATTTGGAAATTTCAAGTTTGTAATAAATTTCCTTTTAATGGGATTGTGATGGTTTATTGTTTATTTCCTCAGTCTAAGATTATATGAAGGAATTATTTTGGTTTCTCTATCAAAAGAACCTATTTTATTTTCCTCATAACTATCAGAAATGGGTCGTTACATTTTTGGTATCAGAGCTTAGTTTTCGAAAATCTTTGGGCCTTTGGGAAGTGAGCTCGACTAGCTTTGATTGTGAATTTATATTTTTGTAATGGTTGTATGTGGATGTATTGAGTAATTATACTAAGTAATTTTCTTTGTTTAAAAGAAAATGGCACACGGGACTAGTGACCAAAGTCAAACATCT